>NC_081560.1:20531767-20609835 GCF_022355385.1 Mustela nigripes
ACTTGTGATCTCTGTCAAATAAATAAATAAAACCTTTAAAAAAATATTGATATCGGGGCACCTGCCTTCAGCTCAGGTCATGATCTCAGGGTCCTGGGATCGAGTCCCACATCAGGCTCTCTGCTCAGCAGGGAGCCTGCTTCCCTATCTCTCTCTCTCTCTCTGGCTGCCTCTCCGTCTACTTGTGATTTCTCTCTGTCAAATTAATAAATAAAATCTTTTAAAAATATATATATTGATATCAAAATAAGTATTGCTATCCCATATATATACTTCATTGGTGTGAGATGTGTCCTGAGCATCAAGATTTTTGAAAATTTTCCCAAAGATTCCAAAATACAGCCACTACTCTAAAGGCTAAGGAGAAAAATAAATGATCTAGTGTTCTGGGATACCAACAGAGGGCTATTTGCTCTCTTATGTGAGCATGGAAGTCATAGAATACCAATCCCATTGTCACAGGGCCCTAGTAGAGTACCTGTGGCTCCCTCTGGTTTACTGCTAATTAACACAACACTCTCCACCAAGCCAAGTCATGCTGCTACATGGATCCAGAGCAGATACTGCCCTCAAAGACCCCCTGTCCTGCTAGCAAGGCACCCAGACAAGAGGCTTCCAGTTCCTGGCTGAGGGTGTGCATACAAACATTAGAACTGGGGCCCAGGTATGGTACCAAATATACTGGCTAGCCAGAGAGCATCGGGAAGGCCTTCCAAGTAATGCACACTAAACCTCCCTTCTCCCTGACCTGGCAGCAAAGGAAAAATGACTGCCAGGAGAAACCAGTATGCACTGGGAGGCCTCACCTATCTAGGACTCCTGTGAGATCTTCAAAGCATCACCTGGCTAGCCAGAGACCCCCCAGTGCTTGGGCAACATCCTCTAGCATGACAGATATCCTGAGAAAGTCCTGGCCCTGGACCAGGGAAGCCCAGAATGCAGAAGGTAGGCATCAGGCAGGCAGAGCGGGACCCTGGGAATGTAAAAGCACTCAGGATCAGAGCTCCTCTGAGAACACACAGGCTACCATACGGCATCATCTGGGATTTCCGTCAGTGAGGGGCCAGTCCCCAGCCTCAGAGGTTGAGAAATGACCAAGAGCCAGGCAGGGTCCCCGTTTGGAGGGCCCAGGGTTCCTGAGCCACTTGAAAAACACTTGAGCCTAAAGAGCAAACCAAAATCTAGATACAAAGTGGGGCCTAGGTTCCAGGGTAAGACAAAAGCCCACCCACGGCAACTGCTCAGTCTCAATGACTCCTAACTACAGAGAGACTCCATCAGAGCTGTAGTTAAGGCTAGCCTAAGTGGCCCAGGTATAGGAAGAAGGGGCTGCGGGGGAAGTATCCGAACAGACATGCCATGCAAGTTAGGCAACACTACTGTAACCTGTTATCTCCCAGAACACTACCTGCAACCCTGGGGCCAGTTAGACCCCAGAATCTCAGACCCTATCCCAGGCCTACTGAATGAACCACAATCTGCGTGTGAACCAGATCCTTAGTGATTCCACTAAAGTCGGAGCAGCACCACCTTCTTCGTTACTAATTATGATCCTTCTATGGGGTGTTGGGACCTGGAACACAGTAGGTGCTCAATTAAAAATCACTGAATAAACAGTGGGGAGATAAAGGTAAATGAACCAAATGAACCAAAAACTTGGGCAGCATACTGGCCTCTGAGTTTTAGATGTGGTTTACTCTCTGGGGGGTGACAGGTACCCGCATCCCTCTCTTTTATCATCAGATAGAAATGTGTGTGTAAGGAATGGTGGACTGACTCGAAGTTGCTTTTTAAACCTTTCATTCCCAAAGATCACTACAATCCAGGAGGCAGGAAATTTCCAGAAGACTCAGTAAAAGAAGGAACGGATAGGAAGAAACTGAACACAGCTGCCACACCTGAAGTCCCTATAGCTCCAGCATTCCCGCATTCCCTCAGCAAACACAGGCTGTGGGTGCCTGCCCCCCACTCCCCACCTCTTCCTAAATGCCGGGGGTGGGGGGGGGGGAGGCAGAAGTTCTCCTGCCGGTCCACTACCAAGACCAGCCCTGCTTATGACCCTAGGCAAAGTCCCTCTCTTCCCCTCATCTTCCAAAGGTTTAGCAGATGCAAAGGCTTTGATAAGCATTTGTTATTTCAGTCATTTGAATTAATTACTTGATAAATAAAAAGACAAAGATAAGCCTGAAATTCAGCTAGGGAAGAAAAGTGTTCTTTGGCCCACGGAAAGACGAAAAGACCAAGTAGAGGAGTCACCGGACTACAGGCCCCCAGAGGGAGGCAGGAGGGCAGCGTTAATGAGGCTTGCAGCCCCAGGATCCTCATGCCACACAAGGGCAGACCAGGTGAAGGTTGTAGCAGAGAGAGCGCAGAGTGCAAGCCCACGTGCGCACAGGTCAGGTTCTCACACTGGTCACAGCAAAACTGAACAAGCCAGTTGCTCTTTCCCAGTCTCTGTTCAAGGTCAGAACAGACTTGTAGTTAAGGGATAGCATCAGCAATCACACAGCCCAGGCACAAACTTGTGCCATCCTCCAGCGGGGTGATCTTAAGAAAGTGACTTAACCTCTCTGGTGCCCAGGTACCTCATCTGTGAAATGGAGATAAAATAATGTTACCTCAGAGGATCACCAGGAGAAATAAACAAGTCAATATACACAATGCACTTTGGTCAGTACCTTAGCATAAGGAAGCGCTTGGTAAACCATTAGCTCCTCTTATCTGTGACATGCTAATGAAATATCTCCCCACATTCTAGCAGAGTTGGTGCAAAAATATTTTATAAATAATGACAACGATGCCATCATGCCATTTTAACAGAAAACCTTGTCCTATTAATACCTCATTTGAACTTCCCAGTAAACATATGAGCTAAACATAGCAGGTAACCCCAGGAAATACAGTGAAATATTAGATGTAAAGGCACTCTGGAATTATAGTAGACTTGTCATGCTTCTTCTTTTTTTTTTTTTAAATGAAGTAATTTTTTTAAGATTTTATGTATTTATTTGACAGACAGAGATCACAAGTAGGCAGGGAAGCAGGCAGAGAGAGAGGTGGAAGCAGGCTCTCCGTGGAGCAGAGAGCCCGATGCGGGGCTCGATCCCGGACTCTGGGATCATGATCTGAACCAAAGACAGAAGCTTAACCCACTGAGCCACCCAGGCGCCCCTGTCATGACACTTCTAAGGGAAACCTGGCTCAGACCTGCCTTGCCAGCCCCTGAGTTTCAGAATATCTGACCCCACCCTCCACCTCCCATCCATGACTCAAACAAGGACAGGCACCTGACCAAGTTAAGAGCCAATCCAGTGGTCTTTTTCTTTTTTTTAAGTCTTATTTATCTAAGTAATCTCTACACCTAGTGTGGGACTCAAACTCACAACCTCAAAATCAAGAGTCACATGCTCTTCTGACCTAGCCAACCAGGCACCCCTCCAGTGGTCTTTATAGCAGCCCAAAGAAAAAGCATTTGCTCTATGGAATCATACTAGGTTTAACAAAATCTCGTATCTTAGAAAGTTGAATTGGAAAATGAAGACTCTAAAAACACGAGTTAGCGCAACCACTTCAAAGAGCAATTTGACAATATCCATTCAAATTTTAAATGTACATAATAATGACCTTAACAATATTCTCCTTGGTATTTACTCTAAAGAAACATATATGACAAAAGACATATCCATGGATATTTATTACAATATTGCTTAAGAAAATTAGAATTTGGAAACAACTTAAACATCCATTGGTAAATGACCAAATAAAATACGATGTATCATTCAACAGAATGCTACACAGCAGTAAAGGAACAAATTAGAATCATATGCATCAAGGTGGCTATATTTTAAAGCTTACTGTGAATAAAAAGACAAGTGTCAGAATGGTCCATACGGAATTTTAACATTTATGTTTAGAGAATACAATATGTAACCTCCATTTCTGACAGAATAGCAGTTTAGGTATCCTGGCCAACTGTCCCACAGAAAACAACAAAAACTGCCTGGACAGAATATTGTTAAATATTTTTTAAGTGTACCAGTGAGTTTATAGAGCTAGAGGGGAACATCCAAGTTGTAGGTCAAAGCAGAAACCAGAGAGGAAGTTGGAGCCCTGAAACTGGCTTCATTAAAAGTACTTCATTAGTACTTTTGCTAATGAAGTGAACCTGAGCTTCAATTCTCATGGCTTCACCAAGCAGGAAAGAGTGTACAGTCACGGACCATACCTTACTGAAAAAGAAAAAAAATTGGTCATGTATGTGATCAATTCTCTCTGGACTCTATCTCATTGTTACAGATATCCAGATTTTCACCCATAAAGTTGTTTAGTAAGTCCCAAACTCAGGAACTGTAACTCCTTCCGTTTTTTCTTTTTACCCAAGTTTGTGCAGTTTTTTGGAGGAGGGGAGCTCTAATAAATTCTTTGCATTTCCACATAAATTTTAGAATTAGAAACAGGTAAAAGATTACCAGTGACCTAGGAAGATGTGATCTGGGAATAAAAAAGCTGAGTTGGCAAACTGAATGCTGGGGCTATCAACCTTGTCAATCCTCGTGTGTGGGGCAGCATGTCCTGGTTCCCTGGCTCATCTGATAGGACAGAGAATGGAGTGGTGTTGGCCTACACAAGGAAATGTAAGCTATCTCTTGTATGCAAGGATGACCTATCCCTATATGCGAAGGGCCATTTTCCCAGGAAGTTCTCATGGCCCTCCATCTGGCTCTCCCTAAGGCCAGTGGTCAGTGTTCCAATTCCTAGAACTTGAGGGGGCACAAGGGCCTGAGAGATCACCTAACCCAATTCCTTCATCTTGTAAGTACGAATCTTAGGTGCAGAGCTGGTTGAAAGCAAAATCTGTATTTGAAAACAAGGCTCTAAATTCTGGTTCATTACTCTTCCACCAGAACATAAGTCTTTTTTTTTTCTTTCTTTCTTAACATTTTTTAAATTGTGGTAAAATACACATAACATAAAATTTACTGTCTTACTCATCTTTAAGTGTATAATTCAAAGATATTAAATATATTCACATCCTTGTCAACCAGCAGCATTATCCAGCCCCATAACTCTCATCTTATAAAACTGAAACTCTGCACCCACTAAACAATAACTTCCCATTCCCCCCATCCCTGGTCTCTGGAAACCACCTTTCTACTTTCTGTTCATATTCTATATCTATTTTTAGTTGACTATCCTACATAATTCCTATAAATGGAATCATACAGTATTTATCTTTTGTTACTGGCTTACCATCATTTATACCATAATATCCTCAAAGTTGACCCATGTTGTAACAGGTACCAGAATTTCCTTCCTTTTTATGGCTGAAAAATATTCCATTTATGGATATATCATATTTTGTTTGTTCATCTACCCACTGATGGACACTTAAGTTGCTCCAATCTTTTGGCTATTGTGCATAACGCTGCTTTGAATATAGAATGCAAAAAATTAAAAACAGGATTACCATATGATCGAATAACTCCACTTCTAAACACTTTTGAGCAACCTCCATACTGTTTTTAAAGTGGTTGCAGATTTTTACATTCCCACCAATAATGTCCAAATCTCTAATTTCTCAACATTCTCACCAAAACCTATCATTTTCTGCTGTTTCTTTTTTTATTATATAGTAGCTATCCAAATTGGTAGGAGGTGGTATCTGTGGTTTTGAGTTGCATTCTCCTAATTATTAGTGACACTGAGCATCTTTTTGTGTGCTTATTAGCCATTTGCATAAATTCTTTGGAGAAATATCTATTTGAGTCTTTTGCTCATTCTTCAGTCAAGTTGTTTTCATTGCTCTTACTGTTTTTGTTGCTGTTGTTATTGTTGAGCTGTAGGGGTTCTTTACATATTCTGGACATTAACCCCCTATCAGATATATGATTCACAAATATTTTTTCCCATTTCACAGGTTGCCTTCACTCTGCTGACTCTGTCCTTTGATGCACAGAACAGAACATAATGACTTCTTTTCCAAGAAGACTCACAGGATTTGGGGATGTGAGCAGGGAGTCAGGGGTTAAAAGATATAGGGGTTTTTTTTAAGGTTTTATTTATTTGTCAGAGAGAGACACAGGGAGAGAGGGAACAGAAGCAGTGCGAGAGAGAGAGGGAGAAGCAGGCTTCCCGACGAGCAGGGAGCCCAATGCAGGACTCGATCCCAGGACCCTGGGATTATGACCTGAGCCGAAGGCAGCCATTTAACCAACTGAGCCACCCAGGTGCCCCAGAAAATATAGGATTTTTACTACACAGAGCTAAACAGTACACATGCGCATCAAACAGAATTCTGCTCCTGACCCTGAGAGCAGGTAAGGGTGAGGGTGAAAGCATCAGGAACAAACACCATGGACAGCGCCCAGAGGCATTTGTCATGATAATTTGTGCTAGACCCTTTGATTACTGAACATTTGTTTAATGCCCATTTGGTACTGAAATCTGAGTTATGCAAGCAGCATAACAGAGTCTTGGTCCTCAGGGACCCCATGGTCAAGTTGAAGAAATAGGAAACAAAGGACACAACACTGAAGGAACTATATCCTTAAAGATACTGTGGAACCACTGGAGCACCTGTGTGATGCAGTCAGTTAAGCAGCCAACTCTTGGCTTCAGCTCAGGTCTTGATATCAAGGTCATAGGATCGAGCCCTGTGTAGGGCTCTGTGCTCAGCTTGGAGTCTGCTTAAGATTCTCTTTGCCTCTCCTTCTCCTTCTCTCTCTGTCTCTCTATAAAATAAATAAATCTTTAAAAACTGTTATAAAGTCCATGATCCAATGATCAGATTCATCTTAAAAAGATTTTAAAGGTGCACTGAGGAGAGGAGGTGGCAGTGAGATCTGAAATGGATATAATGTGATTACAGAGTCCAAGAAAGAAGTTTCAAGAGTTTGAATTCTTCCAAGACCAATGGAGAGGGTAAAAAAAAAAAAAGGATTTGAAAGAAATCAATGTAACTCAAAACTGGATGGAAAACAGTAATATAAAATGACTCCTATGTTTCTGGCTTAGTTTGTTTACTATTTTCCACAAACCAATGGGATGAATGTAGGAACTGGAGCTGATGTAAAAGGGAAGATGGTGAGTCTGATTTTAGACATTCAGAGTCTAAGGCCCCTTTAGGACAGACGAAGATGTGCAACCGGCAGTTAGAAGTATGGATCTGCAGCTAAGGAAAAAAAAATAAATTAGAAAAATACACATGGTAGTAACTGATATGGGAGCAAATAAGCCCACTCAAAGAGGCTGGTTTGAAGAAGGAAGGAAATCTGGGACAAAAACCTACATCTAAAAGATAGAAGGAGTGGAGTGCCTGGCTGGCTCAGTCAGTAGACATGCGACTCTTGATCTCAAAGTTGTGAGTTTGAGCCCCATGTTGGGCAAAGAGTTTATTCGGTAAAAATAAATACAATTAAAAAGGGAAGGGAGAGGAAGAAGAGGATTCAGTAAAGGAGACTTTTAACTTTGAAGGGTCAGAGGTTTACCCAAAGTATGCCAACATTTAGTTGAGCTGATCTGACAGTGGATTGGGCAACAGGACCCTTGGGGTTCAAGCCTTTCAGCATAAGAGTGAACTAGAATTTCCTTTATGCTTTCTGTAAAGGTAGAAGTCAGTCCAATTCTTCAGTTCCCAGGTATTTTGTGAATATTTATCAAGTCTCAAAAGGCTTTTCAGGGAAGGGTTGATAAGTAGTAGAAATAGGTGACCCCAGGAGACACACGCCCAAAGGACCCCAACTGTCTACATCTGACTACAAGACCCAGGAGACTTCTTAAACACAGAAATATTTCCCCTTCAATTGAAGATCAATACTTACTTTTCTCCCATGGGCTAAATTTCTGAGTATTTTTATTAAAAAAGGAAAAAAATCAGCCCTGAAGAGTTGTGATTCACCCCAGTGTGAGTTCTGATGCTTTAAAACAATGTTTAGGAAATTACTACCTCACACATCTTCAGGCTTGATTACTGGGGCACCACAGAGTCACTTTTACTGAGATAACTGACAACATCTGATGGCCTCTAAAGTGTTATATGAATCAAAGTGCATTCCACAACCTGTTATTTTATCTCCTGAATCAGGGAGCAACCTGGTAAAAGTTTTAAGGATGGGACAAGCAAGCCATTTTTCAAATGAGGCACAGGGCTTCTTCTGAATAACTTGACTAAGGTCAGGTAAAAGGGAATGAGCATGAAACTCTCACTGGTCTGGATTCAGGTGCTTGAAGATACTAAGAAATCCCCACTACCACCACCATGTACACATCATCAATGACTTATCTGTCAGAAACACCAGAAGCTAACATGAGGCAGAACAGTGGGCTTCCAAAAGAGAGATATAATAATAATAATAATCTCATACTTTACAGATTTGGAGTTATACCATCAAGGAATAATGTATGGATATGATTATTTGACTGAAGAAATGCACATGGTAAATAGCTAGCCAGACCAGCATTGACATGGATGTGATATAGGCCTACATATTTATTTGCAAAACACAATGTAATAGAAATGGACATCATACTTTGCATTTATATAGCAACTATTTCTCCAAGGACCTCAAAGGATTCTGCAGCCATTATTGGATCCATCCTTGTTACATGCTTGTAAAATGAAGGAGAAACAAGGATTACACATCCCATTTTATTAAAGAGGAAGCAGACACCCCAAGAGGATACATGGATTGGCCAAGGGCATATTGTGAGTCATTTATTTGCTCAAAACCATACAGGGACTGAAATTAGTCCCAAATTGTCCTTATACTTGCTGATTTTTACCTACAGAGTTCTATAAAGGAAATGATTTTGTTTCTCAGCCTTGTGTTTGTGATTCAAACCAGCAGACAGGCAGTGTCCAGGGAAAGGTATGAACTGCAGAAGGGAAGAGGTTAGCCAAGTGTTTGGCATTTCACTTTTCCTTCAGTGGGCTGCTTCTGCCCCTGTTCTTGTGAACAGATACAGGGTTCCTGACAACAAGGAAGAGAAAATCTTCCTGCCGTTATTGCACCAGAACCAAAAGACGGGGCTCCATGCTACTCACTGACATTAAATGACTCAACAATGTGAATTTTCAATGTGTACTTCAATACACTTTGTCATTTACCTTACAACTACTATGTGAAGTATTGTTTCCTTATAAAGGTAAGATACAGGCTCAGAGAGATTGGATGACTTATCCACGCTCATCCAAGTAACAAGTTTTAGGCTCAGTATTTGAATGCATTTTTGCTGATTTGAATAGCTGTGCATTTTTCTATTTGAATAGAAAACACTCCTATTGTGTTTTCCTGACATGACTTCACTCCCCCACATAATGGGGGTCCTAAAATCATAGCCTAGAGACCTTTAAGAAAACTAGACCTAGGGCGCCTGGGTGGCTCAGTCATTAAGCATCTGTCTTTGGCTCAGGTCATGATCCCAAGGTCCTGGGATTGAGTCCCACATCGGGCTCCCTGCTCAGTGGAAAGATTGCTTCTCCCTCTCCCACTCCCCTGGTTTGTATTCCCTCTCTCCCTGTCTCTGTCAAATAAATAAAATATTTTAAAAAAAAGAAAGAAAGAAAGAAAACCAGACCTAACCTGGGGCTCACAAACACACGTACATACAGAGATTCCAAATGACAACCCATGGTGAATGTTAATTCACCCTATTCTCCCCAGACACATCCACTGGACGTGGCCCTACCTCAGGCCACTCTGAAGCCCAAGAGAGTTAGCGCCTTCCCTGGGTCCCAGATTCACACCCTGTGTCTGAGCCAGGCCTGAGCCGGTGGCAGAGCCACCTGAGTTCCATGAGAGTGAAAGGAAGGGAAGACAATAACCCAGAAGTTGCCCCTGTGCAGTCTTCTCCCACCTATGCTGAATACCACCAGTTGGCATCAGAGTTCCAACTATCACCAGCATGGGCAGGGTCTGTCCTCCAGGGACCTCACATTCTTCACAGAGAGAGAAACTGAGGTGCAGACTTGTCCCAAGCTACCAAGGAAATTAGAACGTGAAAAATAGCAGGGAGTATTTTCCCTCATGTTTTCTCAATTTTAGATTTAGAATGTGATATATCAAGTGGTAGAGAAAGCCATCCTCTGAAAATCAGGGCTGGAAGGAAAAGGACCAGTGGGTTCAGTGGGACCTTACTGTTTAAGTGCTTTATATCCAACATCTCATTTATACCCCTACCTCAGAGGTGCAGCTGTTATTATTCCCATTCTCCAGACAAAGAAAGTAAAGCTCAGAGTTTAAATAGCAGAGCTAATAGGTAATAAAGCCAGAGTTAAACATGGATCTGTGGGGCTCACACCTCCTCACTCCTCTATAGAGTCTGATGGTTTGCTCTTCTTCTAATGATGTCATCCCAGAGGTGACAGTGGAAGCTTCCAGCTTATCAACAGAGCAGGGATGTGAGTCACAGATGTAGGCAAGGCCGCATACAGGCAAGAGGCCCTCTTCACAAGGCACTGCAGTCACTGGGACTGGGCTGGGGATGCGGCCTCAACAGCACTGGAGCTCTCAGGTTTTGCTTTCCAGCTGACAACTGATGATATAGAATAGTGCTATCCACAAACACAAGTCACACATAAAATTGCTGGTGTTGGATGTGGAAAAAAGAGAACGCTTGTGCACGGTTGGTGGGAATATAAATTGGCATAGCCACTACTGATGGAGAGTCCTCAAAAAATTAAAAAGAGGGTAAGGAGGCAAGATGGTGGAGGAGTAGCGGACTGAAATGATATCAGGTCACAGAAGTTCAGCTAGATAGTTATCAAACCATTCCAAACACCTACAAACTCAACAGGAGATCAAAGAGAAGAAGAGCAGCAATTCTAGGAACAGAAAATCGACCACTTTCTGAAAGGCAGGACGTGCAGAGAAGTGAATCCAAAGCGAACAGAAGATAGACCACGGAGGGAGGGGCAGGCTCCCAGCAAGCGGTGGAGCAAGGAAGCACAAAATCCAAGCTTTTAGAAGTCTGCTGCATGGAGGGACGTCGCTCGAGAGGCTAAGGGCTTGGGGGGGAACCTCACAGAGACAGTCTGGTCTCAGGTCCCGCAGAGTCACAGAAGGATCAGGGGTATCTGAGTGTAGCAGAGCTTGCAGGTATCAGAGCAGGGAAGCCACTACAGAGACAGAGCCAAGGAGTGAGCTCTCAGCTCGCGGTTACCTTAAACCGTGATCCATGGCACAGTCGACAGCTGCTCTTCGAGGAGGGACCCCACAAGTGGCAGATCCGGGGATACCCACCTCCCTCCACTGGAAGAGCAGAGCAACAGGAATCTGCTGGATTTGGAGACTCCAAATGGGGACGTGGGTCAGAGACAGAAATGCTTGGTCACATGTCGGTGTGGCCAGAGACCAAGAAGACAGGACTGACTGACCCCTTTTTATCTGAGGGCACTAAGGAGTAGGGTCCAAGCTCTCAGCTCCTCCAGGTGGAGTCTGGGAGGCCGCCATTTTCATTCCTGTCCTCCAGAGCTCTACAGAAAGCCTTCAGGGAACAAAAGCTCCCAAGAGCGAACCCGAGAAGATTACTTAGCTTGGCCCCTGGCAAGGGCAGCACAATTCCATCTTGGGCAAAGACATTTGAGAATTACTAAAACAGGCCCATCCCCCAGAAGATCAGTGAGAACATCCAGTCAAAACCAAGCTCACCCATCAAGGAGAAGTGGAACTCCCGAGATAGGGGAAAGCAATGCATGGAATTCATGGAATTCATGGCTTTTTCCCCATGATCCTTTAGTCTTGCAAAGTTAAATTAAATTTCTTTATTTTTTTCTTATTCTAATTTTTAAAATTTTTCCTCTTTCCCTTTTTAATGTTTTTTAACTAGTTTATCTTAACAATAACTTCCTAAAAAAAATTTTTTAAACCTTCATTATTATAGTCATATTTTATCCTTCATTGTATTTAACCTTATTTTTTGTATACAAATAAGGGGTTTTTTCCCTAAAAAAATTTTGGGATAAAATTTCTTCTAATAGATCAAAAGATACCCTAAATCTAGCACAGGGCTTTAGTCTCCAGCCTGAACACCTTCTCTCCCTTTTTTTCCTTCTTCTTCTTTCTTATCAATTCCTTTTCTAGAATTTTTTTTTAATTTTAATCTTTAGAGTCATATTCCGTCCCTTCATCATATTTAACATATATATATATATATATATTTCTCTTTCTTTAAAATTTGGGGACATAGTTTTTTCTAAGAGACCAAATTACACCCAAAATCAAGTGGGTGTCTCTGTTCTATTCACCAGTCTAATATATATATATATATATTTTTTTTCTTTTTTAATTTCTTTTTACCCTGTTTCTTCTCCCCCCCAGTTTGGGGTCTCTTCTGATTTGGCTAGTGTACATTTTTCTGGGGTCTTTGCCACCCTTTTAATATTTTATTCTCTCATTCAAATATTCTTATTTGGATAAAATGACAAGGTGGAAAAACTCACCACAAAAAAAAAAAAAAAAAGAAAAAAAAGAACAAGAGGCAGTACCAATGGCTAGGAACCCAATCAATACAGACATTGGTAATATGTCAGATCTAGAGTTCAGAATGATGACTCTCAAGGTGCTAGCTGGGCCCAAAAAAAGCATAGAGGATATTAGAGAAACCCTGTCTGGAGAAATAAAATCCCTTTCTGGAGAAATAAAAGAACTAAAATCTAACCCAGTTGAAATTTTAAAAGCTATTAATGAGGTGCAATCAAAAATGGAGGCTCTTACTGCTAGGATAAATGAGACAGAAGAATTAGTGATATAGAAACCAAATGATGGGGAATAAAGATGCTGAGCAAAAGAGAGACAAACAACTACTGGACCACGAGGGGAGAATTTGAGAGAGAAGTGATAGCATAGGATGAAACAATATTAGAATAACTGGGATTCCAGAAAAAGAAAGAGAGAGAAGGGCTGAAGGTATATTGGGGCAAATTATAATAGATAATTTCCCTAGTATAGCAAAGGGAACAAGCACCAAAATCCAGGAGGCACAGAGAACCCTCTTCAAAATCAATAAAAATAGGTCCACACCCCATCATCTAATAGAAAAACTTATTAGTCTTAGTGACAAAGGGAAAATCCTGAAAGCAGCTCAGGACAAAAAGTCTGTAAATACAATGGCAGAAATATTACATTGGCAGCAGACTTATCCACAGAGACCTGACAGGCCAGAAAGAACTGGCATGATATATTCAGAGCACTAAATGAGAAAAAATATGCAGCCAAGAATACTATATCCAGCTAGGCTATCACTGAAAATAGAAGAGAGAGATAAAAAGCTTCCAGGACAAACAAAAATTGAAAAAATTTGCAAACACCAAACCAGCCCTATAGCAAATATTGAAAGGGGTCCTCTAAGCAGAGAGAGAGAGTCTGATGTGGGGCTCGATCCCAGGACCCCAGGATCATGACCTGAGCTGAAGGCAGAGGCTTTAACCCACTGAGCCACCCAGGTGCCCCAAGATCTAACCATTTTAAATATCTATATCCCTAACATGGGAGCAGTTAACTATATAAACCAATTAATAACAAAATCAAAGAAACACATCAACAATAATACAATGATAGTAGCGGACTTTAACACCCCCCTCACTGAAATGGATGGATCATCCAAACAAAAGATCAACCAGAAAATAAAGGTCTTAAATGACACACTGGACCAGATGGACATCACAGACACATTCAGAACATTCCATTCCAACACAACAGAATATACATTCTTCTCTAGTGCATATGGAACATTCTCCAAAATAGATCACATCCTGGGTCACAAATCAGGTCTCAACCTGTACCAAAAGATTGGGATCATTCCCTGCATATTTTCAGACCACAATGCTCTGAAGCTAGAACTCAACCACAAGAGGAAAGTTGGAAAGAACTCAAATACATGGAGATTAAAGAGCATCCTACTAAAGAATGAATGGGTCAACCAGGAAATTAAAGAAGAATTGAAAAAGTTCATGGAAACAAATGATAATGAAAACACACCTGTTGAAAATCTGTGGGACACAGCAAAGGTGGTCCTGAGAGGAAAGTATATAGCCATACAAACCTTTCTCAAGAAACAAGAAAGGTCTCAAGTACACAACCTAAGCCTACACCTAAAGGAGCTACAGAAAGAACAGCAAAGAAAGCCTAAACCCAGCAGGAGAGGAGAAATAATAAAGATCAGAGCAGAAATCAATGAGATAGAAACCAAAAGAACAGTAGAACAAATCAACAAAACTAGGAGCTGGTTCTTTGAAAGAATTAATAAGATTGATAAACCCCTGGCCAGACTTACAAAAAAGAAAAGAGAAAGGACCCAAATTAATAAAATCATGAATGATAGAGGAGAAATCACAACCAACACCAAAGAAATACAAACAATTATAATAACATATTATGAGCAACTATACACCAGGAAATTTGACAATCTGGAAGAAATGGATGCATTCCTAGAGACATATAAACCACCAAAACTGAACCAGGAAGAAATAGAAAACATGAACAAACCCAAAGCCAGTAAGGAGATTGAAGCAGTCATTAAAAATCTCCCAATAAACAAGATTCCAGGGCCAAACAGCTTCCCAGGGGAATTCTACCAAACATTTAAAGAAGAATTAATTCTTATTCTCCAGAAACTGTTCCAAAAAATAGAAATGGAAGGAAAACTTCCAAACTCATTTTATGAGGCCAGCATCAACTTGATCCCCAAACCAGACAAACACCCCATCAAAAAAGAGAATTACAGACCAATATCCTTGATGAACACAGATGCGAAAATTCTCAACAAAATACTAGCCAATAGGATCCAACAGTACATTAAAAGGGTTATTCACCACGACCAAGTGGGATTTATTCTTGGGCTGCAATGTTGGTTCAATATCCATAAATCAATCAATGCGATACAATACATTAATAAAAGAAAGAACAAGAACCATATGATACTCTCAGTAGATGCTGAAAAAGCATTTGACAAAGTACAGCATCCTTTCTTGGTCAAAACTCTTCAAAGGGTAGGGAGAGAGGGTACTTTCCTCAATATCATCAAAGGCATCTATGAAAAACCCATAGCAAATGTCATTCTCAATGGGAAAAAACTGAGAGCTTTTCTGCTAAGATCAGGAACACGGCAGGGATGTCCACTATCACCACTGCTATTCAACATAATACTAGAAGTCCTTGCCTCAGCAATCACACAACAAAAAGAAATTAAAGGCATCTGAATTGGCAAAGAACAAGTCAAGCTCTCACTTTTCAGAGATGATGTGATACTTTATTTGGAAACCCAAAAGACTCCACTCCAAAACTGCCAGAACTTGTACAGGAATTCAGTAAAGTGTCAGTATATAAAATCAATGCACAGAAATCAGTTGCATTTCTATACACCAACAATAAGACAGAAGAAAGAGAAATTAGGGAGCTGATCCCATTTACAGTTGCACCCAAAACCATAAGATACCTAGGAATAAACCTAACCAAAGAGGCAAAGAATCTGTACTCAGAAAACTATAAAGTACTCATGAAAGAAACTGAGGAAAACACAAAGAAATGGAAAACTGTTTCATGCTCATGGATTGGAAGAACAAATATTGTGAAAATGTCTATGCTACCTAAAGCAATCTACACATTTAACGCAATCCCTATCAAAATACCATCAATTTTTTTCAAAGGAATGGAACAAATAATCCTAAAATTTATACAGAACCAGAAAAGACCCTGAGTAGCCAAAGGAATTTTGAAAAGGAAAGCCAAAGTTGGTGGCATCACAATTCCTGACTTCAAGCTCTATTACAAAGCTGTCATCATCAAGGCAGTATGGTACTGGCACAAAAACAGACACATACATCAATGGAACAGAACAGAGAGCCCAGAAATGGACCCTCAACTCTATGGTCAACTAATCTTTGACAAATCAGGAAAGAATGTCCAATGGAAAAAAGACCGTCTCTTCAACAAATGGTGTTGGGAAAATTGGAGAGCTACATGCAGAAAAATGAAACTGGACCATTTCCTTACATCACACACAAAAATAGACTCAAAATGAATGAAAGACCTCAATGTGAGACAAGAATCCATCAAAATCCTAGAGGAGAACACAGGCAGCAACCTCTTCAACCTCAGGCATAGCAACTTCTTCCTAGAAACATTGCCAAAGGCAAGGTATGCAAGGGCAAAAATGAACTATTGGGACTTCATCAAGATCAAAAGCTTTTGTACAACAAGGGCTAGTACCCAAAATCTATAAAGAACTTATCAAACTCAACACCCAAAGAACAAATAATCCAATCAAGAAATGGGCAGAGGACATGAACAGACATTTCTGCAGACACCCAAATGGTCAACAGACACATGAAAAAATGCTCAACATCACTCAGCATCAGGGAAATACAAATCAAAACCACAACGAGATACAACCCCACGCCAGTCAGAATGGCTAAAATTAACAAGTCAGGAAACGACAGATGTTGGAGAGAATGAAGAGAAAGGGGAACCCTCCTACACTGTTGGTGGGAATGTAAGCTGGTGAAGCCACTCTGGAAAACAGCAAAGAGGTTCTTTAAAAAGTTGAAAATAGAGTTACCCTACAACCCAGCAATTGGACTACTGGGTATTTACCTTAAAGATACAAATGTAGTGATCCAAAGGGGTACGTGCATCCAAATGTTTACAGCAGCAATGTCCACAATAGCCAAACTTTGAAAAGAACCTAGATGTCCATCAAAAGATGAATGGATAAACAAGATGTGGGGTATATATATACATATATATATATGTATATATATACACAATGGAATACTATGCAGCCATCAAAAGAAATGAAATCTTGCCATTTGCAATGATGTGTATGGAACTAGAGGGTATTATGCTGAGCGAAGTAAGTCCATCAGAGAAAGACAATTATCATATAATCTCCCTAATATGAGGAATCTGAGAGGCAGAGTGGGGGCTTAGAGGGGTAGGGAAGAGAAAAATGAAATAAGATGGGATCAGGAGGGAGACAAACCATAAGAGACTCTTAATCTCACAAAACAAACTGAGGGTTGCTGGGGGCAGGGAGGTGTGGAGAGGATGGTTGGGTTATGGCCATTGGGGAGGGTATGTGATATGGTGAAGGTTGTGAAGTGTGTAAACCTAATGACTCACAGACCTGTACCCCTGGGGCATATAATACATTATATGTTAATAAAAATAATTAATAAAAAAATTAAAAAGAGAACTTTAACATGATCTAGCAACTCCACTTCTGGAAATATGTCCAATGGAAACGGAAACACTAATTCAAAAAAATATCTGCTTGCCCATGTCCCCTGCAGCATGACTCATAATCACCAACACATGGAAACAATCTAAATGTCCATCAATGGATAAATGGATAAGAAGTTGTGGTATACATACACTGGAATTTTATTCAGTCTTTTAAAAAGAGAAAACCCTACCATTTGCAACAACATGGATGGATCTTGAAGGTATTACACTAAGTGAGATAAGTCAGACAGAAAAAGACAAATACTGAATGATCTCTCTTATATGTAGAATCTAAAATTTTGTCCTAAAAAATCAAACAGATAGAAAAAGTGATCATATTTGTGGTTAAGAGAAGTAGAAGGTGCGAAACTGAAGGAAATTGATCCAAAGGTACAAAATTTTAACAACCGGGTAATTAAGTACTAGGGATGTGATGTACCACATAGTAATTACAGCTGACGCTGCAGTGTGGTATGCAAAAAAGTTATTAAAAGAGAAGATCCTGAGAGTTCTCATCACAAGAAGAATCTTTTTTTTATTTTCTTCTTATTGTATCCATATGAAATGATGGACGGTAACTCAACCTAATGTGGTAATCATTTTGTAATATATCCAAATCAAACCATCATGCTATACCCCTCCAAGTTATACAGTGAGGTGTGCCAATTATTTCTCAATAAAACTGGAAAACAATCTATGTAATCTGAGCCACAGATGCAAGCCACAGATGCAAGTTACTCAGCCTCTGTTGCCTCATCTTTAACATGAAGATGATAGTATCTACCTTGCAGAGTTCTAGGAGGATAAAATGAGGAAGTGCTTAGAATAGTAATGGGCACATGGTGAGCAATGTTAAGGCATTTACTGCTATTATTATTATTATTATTATCATTCCTACTGGGACTCAGTTATCTCATCTGTTAAAAAAAAAATGTTACAAACAGATGATTATTGAGATTCCTCCTTCCTCTGTTGTTCAGTGGAAAATTGGGATAGGAATCCAATGCTATGTAAGTGTAAGTTCTGGAATATCCTGAGGGCAGGACCTCAGACCTAGCCTGTTTCTATAGGGGAGATCTGCAAGACGCTGCTTCTATGGCTGGGGAAGGGTGGGGTGGGGAGAAGGACCTGCTGCTTCATTTGTCAGCACTGTTAGAAATGTGCTCTCTCCACCCTGGGCACATGTTGACTTCCTCACTGGACAGCTTCAATATTCTCAAAGAAAACCCCCATAGACCCTTACCAAGTCACCAGTTATAATCCTTCTGCTTTTTGAACCTTTGAGCTAGAGGAGATCTAGGATGGGCTTGCAGTTTGAAGCAAAACCCATCCTTTTCCAAGTGCCTCCGGCACTAACTAATAGGAAAGAATGCCCACAGGGAATGATGGCCCTGTAGCTTTGCCCACCAGCTGTCCTTGGGCTGAGAGATGAAAGAGAAGCTGGGTGGTCAGAGGTGGAACACTTGAAAGCTGTGAATGAAGTTGCTAAAACTGCAGCAATAGCTACCCCAAGGGGCACAGTTCAAGGCCTTCCACCTATCTGGCTTCTTTCCCCTAGAGACCAAACTGATGAGTTGTAGAAATGCAGTATAGGAACAGCCCAGTGGGTCAGGCGCCTCATCTCTAGGGAGACTGGTGCGGAGAATGCATCTCCAAAATCATCTTCAGGAATTGCCCCAATCTCTCCTGGAATGGCTCAAAAGCTGGAGCCTCGGCTACTGCCCTTGGAGGGCAGGAATCTGCCCTCTAATATGCCTCAGCACCAGGAATTCTTCCTCCCTAGGATACCAGTTAGAAGGATGACAGGACTACTCACCTCAGAAAAAGCAGTTCAACAACCAAACTACAATCCATGCCTCCCCAACTCCCACCCCTGCCAAGCAGCAGTTTCTTCGCAGCTATTTGCGTAGATTTGCTGAGAGCTCCATTCGCCCACATCAGCCAGTCCTTACCGAGAGCCCACCCTGGAAAGGGAGATGCCAAAGAACTGGGAAGAGCAGACCCACCCGGGAGAAGAGACCCCAGCCCAGTCACCAGGCAGCGTAACAAGAACAAAGCACCGCCCTTGACCCAAGAGGAGGCAAGAACGAACCTGAGACCCTCATGCTCCAGGCCATTGGGAGCACCAGGTCCTGGATTCCCTTTTTTCTCTAGGCAAAATGGAAGGATGCTTTCTGCACATCCCAGACACACTCACTGAGTCTGAAACACTTCAGTATTCTGGCCTGACTGAGTGCCCTCCACATCCATTGCAAAGGGGTCACATTCTCCCTTTGTGACTTGCTGAGAGCTTCCTGGCAACAGAGCTGTACCCAGAAAGAATTCCAGAATCCCATTATCTAAAGCCAAGGGCCGGTCCGGGCAAAGAGAGTTGTCACCATGCCTGTATGGCTAGATACAGAGATACCCTCCCTGACCCACCAACCTCACCCACCCACACCCCCGTGTAGCACCTTCCAGATGAGCCAGGGGCAGGTCTCCTTAACTGCAGCAGCGAAACACCAGAAATCCAGGCAAGACACAAAGAGACTTTCCTGTCTGGCCCTGAAGGAAAATGAAGGTCCTGCAGGACCTGGACCAAGGAGAACTGGAATGTGAAGAAAGAGGCGTGGACTTTTCCCACACTGCAACATGGGCGAGTTTTCTGCTCCGAGGCCACCTGTGGTCTTCAGTTAAGGCGCCTCTCCAGGCCTGTTCCTTTGGCTCATTAGGTAAATGTGCCGAGGCAAAGAAAGAAATCAAGATCTGTTTAGCTTTCCCCACTGGCCCTGTCAACTGTTCCGAGGAAGACAGTTCCTGCCACACCGCTCAGGAAATGGGCCCCCGAGGGCCAAAGCACGGCTCTGTCCTGTAAATGTATTTACACAGCACGGGCTTGTTCTTCACGTTTAGCCAGCAGCCCACCTCTCCTGAGAGCCCCCGGCAAGTTTTATCACCTGGGAGGGCCCTCAGCTGCTGCTTTCACCAAGTCCCTCCTCGATCATCAGAACAGACAGATTGTCTGGCTGTGCAGAGATGCACCACCACCAACCCGCTTCCCCGCACAGTGAGCCGGCTCAGGGGCTGACAGAAGGTTCTCCAGCCGGCTGAGACAGGCGGCCCCTGCAGAACCTCCTCTGAACACCCTCTGGGGCCCCTGGCTGGGGCTGCCTACTCAGACTGCCCAAAGAGACGCTCTTCTCAAGGCGGAGGGAGCAGACCAAAGCTCAGATTACAGCATCTTTGACGCAGGTTTCACTTGGAAATGTGAGGAATGGGAAGATGCAGCAGTGGCGTCAAGCTCAAGCCAGACACAAGACTGATAATGCCAGAGAGTTTCAGAGACGGAAAAGGGGTTCAAAGAAGATCTAGTCCTGCAACCCACTGTACAGATGAGAAAACTAAGACCCAAAGAAAATAAGTAAGAGTTACTGCACGGTAGCGAAAAACAAGGGCTCCGGACTTGGTTGCAACCCCCACTTCACACATGTTTGCTCTATAATCTCTAACCTAATCTCTATGAATCTTTTCTCATCCTTAACATGCATATAATAAAACTCACCTTATATGATGCTTTCTGATGCTCACATGGGATCATGAAGGAAATAAAACACAGCACAGTAAGTGACTACATAATTAATGGTAACAGTTACCACTATTATTAAATAACTTGGCCGAAATCATTCTGAGAATTCCTCTCAGATATAAGACTCAGATTCATTTCTTTGTTATTTCTACATCAGTGTTCATGTTCAGGGGGTCAGAGACTCCAAGTCACTTTCTGTTTCAGTGAGGACTTCCATTCCCCTACGGAAAACAGTGACTTAAAAAATTGGAGGTTCCTTCTTCCATATAAGTAAGACCAAGTGAAGCACAGTGATGGCAAGGGGGCCCAGGAACACAGACGCCTACATTTCTGCCATCCTGCACTCTTGGCTGACATCCTCAAGGTCACAAGACAGCTGCTGGGCTTCTGGTCAGTGGCAGGAAATGGAATGGGAAGGGGTAACAAGACACTCCTCCCAGAAGAGTCAGCCCTCTTTCCAAAGATTTCCTGGAACCCCATTCTGTGACTTTTGCTTGTAACTACACACTCTGGCTGCGAGGGAAGTTGGACACCTGAGAAAGCGTGGGTTCTGTTTACAAAGAAAGGGAAAGATACTGCAAGGGTAATGAGCAGTCTCAGCTCTGCAGCCACATTCTTTATAATAAATCGTCACCCCTCCCATCTGCTTCCCATCCAGGAGCTCTACTGGATTACCTGGACACTCCCCATCTATGCCTGTGGCTGCCCCAGGGGCCCAGCCTGGTCCAGAATGGGAGTCTGAACACCCCATAAGCATCTGATCATGCCTTGCTGCTAAGGGCTGACAAGGATTCTGTAAAAGGAAAGAGTAAGCAAAGGAGGGGCTGCTCTAAGGGAGCCCCACATTGTCCATGGCCTCCCCAGAGGCCCACAGGTTTAGAGGTAGAGTTCCCATTCCTCTCTCGTAGTAGAGTGTATTTGAGCAACACTGAGATGACACCTTTGAAAGTCAGTTTCTAAGTCAGACTATGTCTCTTCTGCTCCAAACCCCCCAAAGGTACCCCATTTCTTCCATGGTAAAAGCCAGAGTCCATCATCCATCACATCCACCTGCCAGGCCTCCCATAATCTCTTCAGGCACCTCTTTTGTGTCACTCGATCTACTCCTACCATAGCAGCTTCCTTGCTACTCCTCAAACATGCACATACATTCAACCTCAGGGCCTTTGTACTATTCTCACACCTGGAATGCTCCTGCCCCAGATATCCAAATGGTTCGTCCTCACCTCCTGCAAAGCTTTGTTTAAATATCATGTACTCAGGGCGCCTGCGTGGCTCTGTGGGTTAAAGCCTCTGCCTTCAGCTCAGGTCATGATCCCAGGCTCCTGGGATCGAGCCCTGCATCGGACTCTCTGCTCGGCGGGAAGCCTGCCTCCTCCTCTCTCTCTGCCTGCCTCTCTGCCTACTTGTGATCTCTGCCTGTCAAATAAATAAATAAATAAATAAAATATTTATAATATATAAATATATAAATATTTATTTATTTATAATAAATAAAATATTTAAAATATTTTAAAAATAAATGAATGAATGAATATCACGTTCTCAGGGTGCCTGGGTAGCTCAGTTATTAAATGTCACCTTCGGCTTTGGCCATGATCCCAGAGTCCTGTGATCAAGCCCCACATCAGGGTCCTTGTTTGGCAAGAAGCCTGCTTCTCCCTCTCCCACTCCCCCTGCTTGTGTTCCCTCTCTTGCTGTATCTTTCTCTGTCAAATAAATAAATAAAATCTTTCTTAAAATAAATAAATAAATATCACCTTCTCACTATTCTATTTAAAATTGTAACTGGGATGCCTTGGTGGCTCAGTTGGTTAAGTGTCTGCCTTTGGCTCAGGTCATGATCCTGTGGT
This sequence comes from Mustela nigripes, assembly GCF_022355385.1. Taxonomy (NCBI): domain Eukaryota; kingdom Metazoa; phylum Chordata; class Mammalia; order Carnivora; family Mustelidae; genus Mustela; species Mustela nigripes. The sequence continues at coordinate 20,554,405 of NC_081560.1, forward strand.
CCTGGGATCCAGCCCTGCGTTGGGCTCCCTGCTCAGTGAGAAGTCTGCTTCTCCCTCTCCCTCTGCCCCACCCCCACTTGTGTGATGCGCACTCTCTCTCTCTCTCAAATAAATAAAATCCTTTAAAAATTAAATTAAATTGTAACCACCATGGTACCCCCAACACTGTCATACTCCTCTACCTTCCCACCGCACTCATCATCTTGTAACTTACCATACCCTTTATTTTTTATTACATTTATTAATTATCCTTGTTCTATGGCCACACAATTTATTCATTTCTTGTCTTTAGTTACTTATGCCTTTTGAAAGCCGGGACTATGGTCTGTTGTGTTCATAGCTACATCCTTAGCACCTAGAACAGAGCCTGATACACATAGCAAATGCTTTATAAATATTCGTTGAATAAATGTATACATTAATGTAGCTCTGTCTGGGGCCAAATTAGAATTGCCAATTAGGAATAAGGCAGGTGACAGGAAAGGAATAGATAAGAATCTGGCATAACCAGCAATAGAGACAGAAACATCCACATAAAGTCAGATCAAGGAAATGTGCCTTCTGAGAGAAGACACAGAAAAGTAATGACCTAGATTTAAGCTATACCTTTCCTACCTGGATGAGTAAATACATCCTCTACCTATTTTGCAGATAATGTAAGCACCCATTCAGTGGATGGGGAAACTAATTACTGGCAACAGAGAGTCTAGCATCTAGTATCTCATATGGTCCTACTAAATGATCTGAACTCCGCCCTGGCTCAGGGTCTACAGCCTGAAAGAAAAAGCAGGCTCCTTCTCCAAACCAGCTGCCACTAGGGTAATGGTTCATTTTCTTCCACCTACAACTTTCTGTCCCTTCTCTGGAGCTGCTCTCTTACTGTGTGGCTCTCACAAGCACCTTTCACCTCTAAGAGGGCACTTTTCAAAATAAGACCACTGTGCTGCCGAAAGCCAGAGAAAGGCCTAACAGTCAGGTCCAGGCAATGTTCCCTTCCATTTATATGCCCCAACACTCACACTGAAGGGATGCCTAGGTGGCAATGGAATCAATTCTCTGTCCCTAAATCAGCTGGAAATGGTTTTTTCCTCCCCTGCTGAATAATTTGGAAATGATTTTGAAAATGCAATGCCAAGAGAGCAGTCTTTTTTTTTTTTTTTCTCCTAGCCATGAAAATACACACTGCCTTCCAGAGCCTGATTAATGTTAAATATGACCTTTTGCAAAGTTTCTTGGCAGGTTAATTTATGATACTTCCAGATTCTAATGTACCAGACAGTGGCTGTTTATGCGTTTGATGAAGTATTCTTTGTCCGGAGTTGATATGTTTTACCAGATCTTCTGTCGCTCGCCCCCCCCTTACTCCCTCATGCTCTTTCAATCTCTCTTTTACTCTAACTTTGTGCTTGGCTATTTAATCAATCTTACTAGGGAGAAAACATGAATATATTTATGAATTCTCGGTCCCTAAGTTGTCATGCATGCTGTATGAGCTTATTACTGTATCTCCAAGATAATTCTTCCCTCTCATCTCCCTACACCTGTGCTTTTGAGTTCAGGGAGATCGCAACTCAACCAAAATTACTTTTAATGTATGGTTTGCTACAAGAGCTGCTTTGAGGGTCTCTGTCCTGAGCAGGTGTATCTTCTCCTTATTGCCTTTGTCTTTGTTCTTCCCCATCTCCAAAGAGAAATCTAGTGAGCTAGACTTGAGCCCCAAGAGGCTGTTTCAGTCCATGAATATAACTAAGCTTAATGAGCATGTACATACCTTCATGGAGGAAAAGCCAACAAATGTGCGTGAGGGACAGAGGGTGCTCAGGAGGCACTTTGCCCTCAGAAGGTACGTCGGAGAAGTCAACCATTGATTACACGGCAGTTTCAAGATAGCAAAAATTTTTGCCTTCCTTCTACAGAGGCTGGACCAGTGCTTGGCACTCAGCAAGGGTCTGGTTTTGCTGAAAGAAAGAAAGAAGTGAGACAGCAAAGAAGAAAAGAGGCAGGAAGTCCATACTCTAATACAGTGACCCTCAAATTCTCCATTAGAGGTGTAAGGAACAAGAGTTTGAGCCCAAAGGGCAATTTTTCCATTTTGATAATAGAGGCCAAGGTTGTGCCCAGTACCTCTTGGACTGTCACTACCTGAGAAAAGTTGTAGATACTGGAACCCACCTTTCCCCGGAACGACAGCCCTCTTTATGCTGTTGAACCCCAGGCATGTGCACGTGGGCTGGCATTTTTTAATGCATCATAGACAGCTTTACTATAACAGTAAGGAAGGGAAGGAGCTGAAAACCAGAGCAGAGCAAAAGGATTGTTGAGCTGCATCCCAGGACCAACTAAAGCAAGAGGACACAGACCGTGTGGAAGCCAGACAGGACAGCTGTGTGGTTTCTCCAGAAATATTCTGCCACCTGGAGAAAAAGCAAGAGAAATGGTATGGCTGAACTTGTCCAAGGTCAGGAATTAGCCAGACAAGTGCAGCACAGGTTCAAGGGGACAGGGAGAGGGTGAGTCAGAATGACACAGGGTCCAGGCTGCAGAGACAGTGGGGAGAAAGCAGAGGCTTGTGATCTCTGTTATCATTTGGTCCAAGAGTTTTATATTTGGGAATGTATAAGTCATTAATGGGATAGTTTATTTTCTAGCTATTTGGGCCTCAATTATATACATCCCAACTTCCTTTGTCCACCTGAGGAGAAAATGGAATTGAGCTGGGCAGTTTCTATTTGCACTACAAACCTTTGGGGGCTGCTTATGCAGCCTGACAGCTCTGTTCCAGGACTCTAGATTGGATGAGCCTCGCTTGTGAGAAAAAGACCCAGATGTCACCTCTCTAGTGTAGTTTGAAGGGCAAAGGGAAAGCTGCACAGCCTTACTTACCATGTCTTTTGTCAGCCTGCCATAGTGCTTGAAATTTCCCTGTTACTCATTGCTCAGGTTTACTGAACAGAAATTCTAGTAAAGCACAAATTTTACCTGAAGGGAGTCATGCAACTGAGATAGCAGAGAAAACTGAGACTCAGACCAAGCTGGATTCAGATCCCAGCTCTCTATATAGCCATGTGATACTAGGCAAATTACTTAGAATCCCAAAGACTCTGTATCCTTATTACAAAAATATGAATTCTATCAACCTTGCATTGTCATTATAAGGATGGACTAACTGACACACAGAAAACTAACACAGAGACTGAAACAAGGGGGGGACTCGAGAAATGTTTGTTCTTTTTATCTTTATCGCTATAAAGGTACAGTAGGAAAAGGACATGGACAGGACTAAGGGCAAGGGCAATGAGTTCTAGTTCCTGCCCTTCCATTAATGAGCTATGTGACTTATGGGTTTTGTTGTTGTTGTTGCTGTTTAAGAGAGAGAGAGAGCACTCACGTGAGCTGGCAGGGAGCAGAGGGAGAGAAACAATCTCAAGCAGGCTCCACAGCCAGCATGAAGCCTGACACAAGGCTTGACCCCATGACCCTGAGATCATGATCTGAGCCGAAATCAAGAGTCAGATGCTGAACCAATGAAACTACCCAGGCACCCCAACGTAGGTCCCTTTACTTCTCTGGGTTTCAGTTTCCAGAGGGACTTGAACTAGAATCAGCCATTCAACAAATGTTATCAAGCTTCTGATATGTACCAGATGCTATTCATCTGCTTGCATGATCAATAAATTAATAAACAGGTATGTGAAACAGTGGTAAGTAATAAGTAGATAATTAAAATATAGTCTTAGGATGGAGAGGTACTGGGAGGTTACTTTAGACTGAGTACTCAGGGAGACCCATGTGAGGAGGTGATTTCTATACGGAGGCCTCGAACGACAAAAGCGGGGGATAAAAGGTGGGAATGCTGTACACGCAGAGGAACAGAAAATGCAAAGGCTTCCCCAAAGAGGCAAAGCTCAGACGGCTTCTAAAGTTCTTTCTAGGTCCAACAGCCATTATCTTATGTTCTTTATGATTTTTGTGTGTGTCACCAGAATACATCAACTGACAGTTCTTTGATGGGCTGATTATAGTCACTAAGAGGTAGAGGGTGATCTGGTTAGACTAGTTCTGCTGGGGCCCAACTGAGCAATGGGAAAACTAGAACAAAGACCAGAAAGGAAAAGAGTATGCCCCAAAAAAGCAAAGAAATAATTGGGTACGAGGGCTAAAAATGGGATTATAGAGACTGTGGCCAGCTTCCTCCCAAAGCAGCCATCAGATCCTTATCTTAAGACCTGGAGAAACAATGAAAGAAGTTGGTGGTCTGTACAGCTGATGTTCTCGGGAAGTCCCTTTGCTAACACTAAAGAAAGGTGGAACCAAGTCAAGAAGAAGCTTTCTGGATAAAGAAGGTTTAGGCTGGGAAAATTCTGGTCTCAGATGACAGAATAGAGATAGTCATTCATTTACCCCCCCATTTACTTATTTAACCAGTATTTGTTGAAGAAGGCTCACTCTTCTAAGCCTGTTCTAATTGCTGGGCTTACATCCTTGAACAACATTCCAGTGGAGGAGACAGATGTGTACTGAGAGGCCAATATCTCGAACCTACACAAATTTAGACCCTTTATTTGCTCTCCATATTGAGTGACAAATCTGTGCCTGGTGCTGGGTTCTATACTTACTGTTTCTGGGCATGCAAACACGGATCATACCTTAATAGAGAGGTTTACAGCTCTCAAGTTTTAAGGCTCTCACTAAGTTCCTTTTGTCCTCACACTACCCGACAGCCTCAAAAAGGTAAAGGGGTCTGCTCAGGCTCCCTTCTCTGGAAGTCTGTGCTCTGACCTAAATCATCTGCTAGTCTAGTGGTCTTCCAGTTATATCCCTTTCTTACTTAGTACACAACACTCCCCCTGACTTTATATTGGAAGCAAGGGCAGTGACCATGCAGGAGCTGAGAGAATCCATTCTGTTCATGTGTGGCAGCAGCTATTTCTAGTTAACCAAGGCAGCATCTAGTTGGGGGGACTGCAGGGCAATCTTCAGTGTCAGTGCCCCAGGGCAGCAAGAGTGGTGTCTTTGCTGCCTTTGTTTTGTTGCACAGAATATTCTCCCAATGTATAATCCATGTATCCCAGGTTTCCTGAAGTTATATGGAACTACCCAGTGCTCCTCTTAATAAATTCTCCCTCTGCTTAAATTAACTCAATTTGACCTCTGTTGCCTAAAACTTAGATCTATGACTGCTACATTCACAAAGCCCACTGTTCCCATTTACCTACAAGATAAGCTAGTCTTTCTACAATTAAAAAAAAAAAATCCTTAGCGTCTCAAAACAACAATGCTTCCTATCTTGATCAAACTTCTTGTGCATCAGGTTGGCTGGATTTTCCTAAGAGAAATGTAAAAATATTTTGAACTGAATGAAAATACACTAACTTATTATCAATCTGTGGGATGTAGCAAAAGCAGGGTTTAAAAGGAAATTTGTAACACTGAGTGTATGTATTAGAAAAGAAGATAGACCTAGGACACCTGGCTAGCTCAATCTGTGGAGCATGGAACTTTTGATCTCGGGTTCATGAGTTCAAGCCCCATGTTCAGCATAGAGATTAATTTTAAAAATAAAATCTTAAAAAAAAAAAAGGTGGGGGGCGCCTGGGTGGCTCAGTGGGGTTAAGCCTCTGCTCAGGTCATGATCTCAGGGTCCTGGGATCCAGTCCCACATCGGGCTCTCTGCTCAGCGGGGAGCCTGCTTCCTCCTCTCTCTCTCTCTCTGCTTCTCTCTCTCTCTGTGATCTCTGTCAAATAAAAAAATAAAATCTTTAAAAAAAAATACCTAAAATCAATTACCAAGCCTCCACCTTAGGAAATTAAAGAAAACTGGTAACACAAACCTAAAGAAGCAGAATAAGAGAAATAATAAAATTAAAGCAGAAATCAATGAAACTGAAAACGGGAAACCAGTAGAGAAAAACCAACAAAACCAAAAGCTGGTTCCTTTAAAAGATTAATAATATTAATAAATCTCTAGTCACGCTACCCAAGAAAAAGAGAAAGAAGACAGAAATTACTAACTTCAGAAATGAAATAGGGGTTACTGTAATGGTCCCACAGACATCAAACCATAACAAAGGAATATTATGAACAACTCTATTAAACACAAACTTGATTAACTTATGTAAAATGGGCCAATTCCTTCAAATATATAATCTACAAAAGCTCATACAAGGAGAACTAGGTAATATGGATAATCCTATTATATCAAAGAAACTGAATGAATAATTAGCAACATTCCAAAAAAGAAAGCACCAAATGCAGATGGTTTCACTGGTGAATTTCACCAAACATTTCATAGAGAAATACCAATTCTCTATAATCTCCTCTAGAAAAGAAAAGCCGAGGAAACATTTCCTAACCCATTCTGTAAGATCAGCATTGTGCTAACACTAAAGATAAACAAGAGGGGCACCTGGTTGGCTCAGTCAGTAGAGCATGTGATCTTGATCTCGGGATTATGATTTCAAGCCCCACACTGGCTGTGAAGACTACTTAAAAATAAAAAAGTTTTTTAAAAAATTCCAAGAAAGGAAAACTACAGACAAGTTATTCCTCATTAACACAGAGGTAAAAATACTCAACAAAATATTAGAAAATCAAATCAAGTAATGTATAAAAAGAATTATACACCATGGTCAAATGTGATTTATTCTAGATATGCAAGGCTGGTTCATCATTCAAAAACCAATTAATATTATCAACTAACTTTAGTATCAAAAGCTAAAGAAGAAAAATTATATGATCATATCAACAAACACACACACAAAAAAAAAAAGTTTGCAAAATCCAAAACCCATTCAGAATAGAAACCTTGGGCAAGCTAAGAATAGAGGACAACTTTCTTAACTTAAAAAGAACATCTATGGGGTACCTGGGTGGCTCAGTCATTAAGAGTCTGCCTTTGGCTCAAGTCATGATCCCAGGGTCCTGGGATCGAGCCCCACATTGGGCTCCCTGCTCAGCGGGAAGCCTTCTCCTTTTCCCACTCCCCGGCTTGTGCTCCTGCTCTTGCTGTTTCTCTGCCAAATAAATAAATAAAATCATAAAAAATAAAACAATTTTTTAAAAATCTACAAGCCTTTCCAAGCTACTATTACAGTAAGTAACTAGATGCTTTCCCCCTACGATCAGGAACAGGAAAAGATGTTTCCTCTCACCAGTATCACGAAGGACATCACATTTATGTAGATAGGAGAGGAAGAATTAAAATTGCCTTTGTTTGCAGATGACCTGATGGTCTATGATATCTAAAATCCCAAAGAATTGACCCCTGCCCCAATCCCCCCTCCAAAAAATCCCACTCTGGAACTAATAAGCAACTTTAGCAAGGTTTCAGGATACCAGGTTAATATACAGAATTTGAATGTTTTTCTATATCCCAGCAATGCACAACTGGAATTTCTGTGAGATTAAAAACACAATATGAGTCAAGTGGAGAAAGACAACTATCATATGATCTCCCTGATATGAGGAAGTGGTGATGCAACACGGGGGCTTAAGTGGGTAGGAGAAGAATAAATGAAACAAGATGGGATTGGGAGGGAGACAAACCACAAAGGACTCTTAATCGCACAAAACAAACTGAGGGTTGCTGGGGGGGGGGGGGGGGGGGGAAGGGGGGTGGAGTTATGAACATTGGGGAGGGTATGTGCTTTGGTGAGTGCTGTGAAGTGTGTAAACCTGGCGATTCACAGACCTGTACCCCTGGGGATAAAAATATATGTTTATAAAAAATAAAAAATTTTAAAAAAACACAATATGACCAATAAGCACCAAAAAATTCTGAAATACTTAGGCTTAAATCTAACAAAATAAGTATAGAACCTTTATGAGGAAAATTATGTAATTCTGATGAAGTAAATAAAAAATCTAAATAAATGGTAAAATATTCTAATTTCCTGGGTAGAAAGACTCCATATTGTTAAGATGTCACTTTTTCCCAACTTAATCACAGACTTGACACAATCCTAATCAAAATCCCAACAAGTTATTTTGTGGATATCAACAAAGTGATAATCAACAAAATGATTCTAAAGCTAATACCAGAAGGCTAAAGACACAAAAGAGCCAATATGATACTAAAGAAAAACAATGTCAAAAGACTGACATTACCTGACTTCAAGGTTACTCTAAAGGTACAGTTATTAAGAGAGCTTGGTACTGCAGAAGAAATAAACAGATCAATGGAATATAAGAGTCCAGAAATAGACCCACACAAATATAGGTCCCTGGTCTTTAACAAAGGAAGAAAGGAAATTCAATAAAGAAACAATAGTCTTCAACAAATGGTATTGGAACAATTGGACATTCTTATGCAAAAATTTAATCTAGATATAGACTTTCTACTTTCACAACAGTTAATTGAAAGTGGATAATAAAACATAAACATAAAAGACAAAACTATAAAACATTTAGAAGATGACATAGAAGAAAATCTAGATGACCTTGGATTTGGAGATGAATTTTCACATGCAACACCAAAAGGGCAATAGATGAAAGGAAAAAAATCACAAGCTGGTCTTTATCAAAATTAAGAACTTCTAATCTGCAAAAGACACTGTTAAGAGATGAAAGGACAAGCCACAGACAAGAAGAATATATTTGTAGAACACCATCTGATAGAGGCTTTGTATCCCAAATAGAAAAAGTGCTCTTAAAACTCAACAATAAGAAACTAACCCAATTTAAAAATGGGTGAAAAATACAAACAAGGTTTTTCACAGAACTAGAACAAATAATCCTAAAATTTGTATGTAACCACAAAAGACCCCAAATAGCCAAAATAATCTTAAAAGAGGAAAAAAAAAAACTGGAGGTATCACAATTCCAGATTTCAAGTTATATTACAAAGTTGTAGTAAGCCAAACAGTATGGTACTGGCAAAAAATACTCACACAGATCCAGAACAGAAAGAACAAAACAGAACAGAAAGAACAGGACAGAACAGAAAGCCCAGAAACAAGCCAATTACTCTTTGACAAAAGAGGCAAGAATATACAATAGGAAAAAGACAGTCTCTTCAACAAATGGTGCTGGGAAAACCAGACAGGAAAATGCAAAAGAATGAAACTGGACCACCTTCTTACACCATTTGCAAAAATAAGCTCAAAATGAATGAAAGACCGGAATAATGTAAAGAATTGTTGAATCACTATACTGTACACCTAAAACTAATATAACACTGTATATTAACTATACCAGAATTAAGATAACTTGATTTTAAAAATGAAAGAAAGACAGAAAGAAGGAAAGATCTAAACAGAGATCTCACCAAAGAAGATACACAGATGACAAACAAGTATATGAATAGATATTGAACACCATATGTCACTAGGGAACACAAGTTAAAACAGCAATGAGGGGGCACCTGGGGGGCTCAGTGGGTTAAGCCTCTGTCTTTGGCTCAGGTCATGATCTCAGGGTCTTGGGATCAAGCCCCTCGTTGGGCTCTCTGCTTGGCAGGGAGCCTGCTTCTCCCTCTCTCTCTGCCTGCCTCTCTGCCTACTTGTGATCTGTCTCTCTGTTAAATAAATAAAAAATCTTTAAAACAACAACAACTACGAGATACCACTACATACCTATTAGAATCACTACTATGTAAAGGAAACCTGACAACACCCCATGCTGAAGAGGATGCAAAGCAACAAGAACTTCCAGTCATTGTTGGTGGGAATACCACACGGTACAGTCACTTTGAGTGACAGTTCGTCAATTTCTTTTTTTTTTTTTAAGATTTTATTATTTATTTGAGAGAGAGAGAACACAGGTAGGCAGAGAGGCAGGCAGAGAGAAAGGGGGAAGCAGGCTCCCTGCTGAGGAGAGAGCCTGATGTGGGGCTCAATCCCAGGACCCTAGGATCATGAGATCATGACCAGAGCAAAAGGCAGAGGCTTACCCCACTGAGCCACCCAGGCACCCCAGTTTGGCAATTTCTTATGAAGCTAAACATAGTTTTACCACGCTATCTAGCAAGTACACTTCTATGTATTCACCCAATTGAAATGAAAACTTCCACACAAAATCTGCATGAGAATGATTATGGCAGCCTTATTCACAATTTTCAAAAACTAAAAGCAATCAAGATGTCTTTAATAGGTAAATGGAAGTGTGTCTGCTTGGCTCAATCAGAAGAGTGTGTGACTCTTGATCTTGAGGTCCTGAGCTCAAGCCCCATGTTGGGTGGAGAGAACACTTAAATAATTTTTTTTTAAGTGAATGGATAAGCAACCAGCACTCCATATAATGTAGTATTATCCAGTGATAAAAATGAGTGAGCTCTAATGCCATGAAAACACACAGAGGAAACTAAAACACATACTGCTAATTGAAAAGAAACTACTCCAAAAAGGCTGAATACCATTAGGATCTCAATGATACGACATTTGGGACAAGGAAAAACCACAGAGACATTAAAAATACCAATGATCAAAAAATAGGTATATATATATCAGTGATCAGCAAGAGCTCAGGGCAAGGGAATAAACAAACAGGTAAAGCACAGGATTTTTAGGGCAGTGGAACTATTCCACATGACAGTGTAGGTATGGACACCTGACATGCATTTGTCAAAGCCCATAAATCTGTACAACACAAACAGTGAATCTAATATAAACTGTGAACTATAGTTAATAATAATATACAAATAATGATTCATTAATCAAATATACCACACTCCAGCATGATGTTAATAACAGAGGGATCTCTGAGAGGGGACATACATGGAACACTCTGTACGATCTTCTCAATTCTGTAAATCTAAAACCGTGCTAAAAAATAAAACCAATTGATTTTCTTTAAAATACCTGGTGGCTTAAAACAGCAATGGTTTCTTTCTTGTTCATATTTCATGTCCATAGCAGGCTGGCTGCCTTTTCCTCATTGGAGACAGCCTGTTTGATGGAGTCCCCCCATCTTTAATATCACCAAGCACCATGGCAGAAATAAAATAGAAAATCATGCGATGGCTCTTAAAACTTTCTCCCTAGGAGTGCATCACTTCTGCTCATATTTTACTGTGAGCAAGTCATATAGCCACAGCTACCTTCAAGCAGGTGGATAATGAACTCTTACCATGTGTGCAAAAAAAGGAAAATCAGAATACGAGTCATTAGTTCTAAAAACTACTATCGCTTTCTTCCTAGTTCCTTCCCCCTGGTGCAACATCATCACAAGGACACAGCGGCAAGACACTTGTGCACAAGGAACTTCAGGGCCAATGTAAGGAAACAGCGGCTGCCCTGAAACAGAAGTTCTGCAAGCCCACTAATCCCTACTTGCTCATCTCAAGTCCTACCTGTTTAATTGCCTCTTCACTCTGAAATCCCTCCTGAAAAACCTAGCTCTTTTATGAAGATCTCCCTTGGCTTCATACTTTCGGAATCAATTTACACAAGGGAGTCTGAAGAGAGACAGAAGCAAGACTGAGAAAACTATGTGTTTCCAAAAGCCTTTGTAGGTAAGAAGATCAAGGACCTCAGGACCAGATTTCACCCCACTGAGTATGGCTCTGCAAACTGCTTGACCTGCCTCTTCTGCTGTCACAAAAGTGGATGGCAGACTACAAAAGGACATATTAGTGGTAAAAAATTATAAACTTTTGTTCTGCTCATGGTGGCCAAGAATGCCTTAAGTATTCTAAAGCTGAGATAAATGGATGAGAAAGTATTATTATGGACTACTTAATGAACATGTGACAAAAATCTGACTCTAACCAGGAGCACCTACCTGGCTGCTCCAGTCAGTAGACCACAAAACTCTTGATCTTGAGTTCATAAGTTCAAGCCCCATGTTGGGCACAGAGCCTATTTAAAAAAAAAAAAAATTACTCTTACCAGCTTAAACAAAAAAAGAATGAGCTAATCTATATAACCAGGAAGTCCAAAGGGCAGGGCTTATCACAGAAATGTCTAGATTAAGGGATTCATTTCAACAATGTCATCAAATCATCTCTCGCAAATTTTAGTTTGTAAATTGATGTATATGTTATGCCCAAGATTGTAGTATAAAGATGCTACCTTTTAAAGAGACTTATTCATTGGTAAAATGTTTACTTTAGTTTAAAATTAATTTAGTTTCCTTTCCTTAAAGTTGTTTATTCTGTCCTAAAAGTAGTCCTGTCACTGTGTTTATATGCTGTTATTGAAAGTGGAACTGACTGGCGTTCCTTGGCTGTTTTAGCCAAAGCCAAGGAAAAATGATTTCACATCTTGTTGATAGCTACTTCAACAAACCACTTTTTGGGACCTCAGTTTTGTATATAAAAGAAAATATACTTCTTTTAAAAAAAAAATCCTCTCTCCTCCTTCCCTACCATCCATGCCCAACCTCCAAACTCCATCCTAGTTAACTGGCTGCTTTTCTGTGTTGATTTCATTCTCAGGTAATCTTCCCCCATATGCTACAAAACTGGCCACTTGTGCCTCTAAAGTTAGTGAGTTGAATCTATCCCAGACTGTTAGTTTTTGCAGGAAAAGAGACAGAGACAGAGAGATAGAATACTTCTGCCACTGATTCTAGCAAAAGTACCAGAAGGATGCTGATTTGATCCAGCTTGTGGCACATGACCATCTTTGAACCAATCTCCATGGACACTGTATTCTGATCTCACCATCTCTGAATGGAATAGGCTTCTTGCTAGAAAAGGGATTTCTGTTTCCATAGGAGAGAAGAAGGGAAGAAACTAACACTACCATTATCAGAGCCTATGGAAATGGGAAGAGAGGCTCACACAAACCCACACACATATTCAGACAGCCCTTCCATTCCCAAACTACCTATCTTGAACATGTGTTATGACTCCAGGATCTTCTATGGCTGAAAATGACAGAATCATTCCTCCAGAGCTGCAGCCCTGTTCCCATGCTCCATGAAGATGGGACTTGCTGTGGCACTCAGCTTCCCCTTGGTTGAACACTTGTGTGGCATGCATATGAACCCCATCCCTCACCAAGAGCCCATGTGCATCTTGAAGAAAACACTAGTCTGTGTTTCTCTTTGCATTCCACTACATGGCCCAGAAACACTCATTCAACCAGTGTTGAATGGACTCCTGGGTCTGTGGATCCATGGATACATAGAATAAGGAGTTTCTGAGAAAGTAGAAGATATGTCTCTGATTCTAGGATCTTTTTACTTTGTCAAGTACACTTGGAACACCTTTTTAACATAAAAGAACAGATTCACAAATAAAAGTAGCAACAAGTATAAATTAACAACGTATGATTCGAATTCAGTAGTGATTAGAGAGTGCCAAGTAACCTCATAAAAAAAAGTCAGGTTTCCACAGTTATGGAGTTCACTTAGAGACCGTTTTGCTTCTTGTCATTTGTACTCAAATTTTAATCACTATCAGTAATGTGATCTTCAAGTGAGAGGGACATGTGGTGGATACCGAGAGTACCTTGGATTGGAAGGGCCTATGGTGCTTTGATTAATACAGAGGAACAAGCCTTAGGGCTCTACTTCCTGCCCAGGTCTAGAAAGTCCTGCCTCCCTTCCCCTTCCCTGGCCACCAGTGAGTGCCCCAGTGATCTCAACCATCCTCCATCTGGGAATAAGGAATTCTTCCACGTACAGAGAGTCAAAGTCCCTCTAATCTTCCTCCTCTGACATATGCAAACCGCACATTAGCATGGTAATGTCTCGTGCCATTAGTGAGTAACGTGCTGAATAATTAGACTATGAAAATCTAACGGCAGGGATTTTTGTTTTATTAGCAATTTTCCATCCTATTGTGTTAATTTCATCTCACATCAGTCGGCTTTCTAAGTAAACAATGATCACAGGCAGACATCATTTCCCCGCACATTGTGCTGCCTTGGATGACTTAACAGACCAGAAAATGGCTTAAGTTGCCTTTAGTCTTGCAGTCTTCACCTTCTGTTGATGTCACAATATCTGGGGTCCCTGATTTCTTATGGCCCTGGAATATTCATTTCCTTTTTGTCTGTGTGTGTCTGCCTCTGCCTATCTGTTCTCAGTCTATCTCCATGTCCTTGGTGTTGTTCTTCCTCTTCCTCTTTCTGCCATTTCCTCTCCACATCTCTGCACGCCTACCTATAATAACAGTGCACTTGTCCAGACCCTTATTCTAGTCTAACAGTTTTCACATCCATCTTACATTCTCTCCCCTTCCCTTCCATTTTCTCCATACATCTTTCATATCTTTCACTTTCCTCCCCAATTCATCTGCTTTCCTTCCCACTTGTCTATCCTCTCATCATTTCTTCTTCCTCCCCTTCCTGGCACTCATCCTACCTAGCACCTGAAGTGCTATCTCTCAGTCTCTCCCCACTCCCTAACACATCCTGTGCTTCCTGTTCACTGCGATTTCTGGCTGACAGATGATTAATATTTGGCCCAGCTGCGTTGGAAAATTTAATGTTTTTTTTTTTCTGAGATATCCCTACAGTCATCAAACATCTGCAAGTTTCTCCCACAGCTAAGAAAAAGTTCTATTATTTAGGATGTCTTTGCTGTCCAAGTTACAAAATGAGCTGCTATATCCTCAAAAAAGATGGTGGAAAAAGATATTGGCAGCATTTACCTAGGTGACCATGTGGGACAGATTTGGTGGGGAAGGAGTCATACGGATTAGCACTGTTTCTTCCATTCTCTCCTTCCTCTCTGCCTCTAGAAGAATACAGGTCTAGATTCCTCCAAGGCAGAATAGTGCTTACTGGCACTACTCAAATATCCAGGTCAAAGAACTAGAACAATGAGGTAATATCTACTTAAAAATATAGATGGCCAAATGCCAGTAATTCAAGTGCTTGATCTGTGTATGCATCCATACGAGACCAATCACCTGGCAGGCTGCCATCTGGGGCATCAGTTTGAGAGGAGCGAAAGTAATCCATAGTTTTCATAATTGACCCACAAAATGCAACACAGTTACTCTCCCCGCTAAGGACCACCAATACCATCACTTTCATTTTACCCACCCTTGACTCCTCATCATTCAGTCACATTTCTCTACCCCTTCTCTATAATCCCCAATACATATATGGCTATTTGACTTCTTTTAAAAGCAACTAGCTTAACAAATGAGATTTTAGGCCTACAAAAGCTGGCATGATTGTTGTACAAGAGAGGTTCAGGAAAGGTACAAGGAGCTTTTGAAAAGCACCACAACCCAAAAAGATTTGGTATTTTTTGTAATCTATCACATCTCCAGAACCATACAGTGGAAAGTACAAAAGAAATGAAACATAACTTCTGTGATTTCAAGAAAATGTTGATTAGATAACAGAAAAAGAATCAGTGACTGTTAGATCATGTGAAATAAGTCTCATATATAATTGTACTTCAAAAGAGAAATAGAGAATATGGCTTCTGGAAGTCAATAATGATTTAAGTCACATTTTAAACATTCTGGAATAGAGAAACACAGCAATAAAAGCACCCAGGTATACTGCAACAGAGGTGACACCACAGATCAGAATTCCACAAATGGGGTTAAGAAAATTGACCGGGGTTGGGGGTGAGTGGGAGAGTGTTTAAAAAAATAATAATAAAAAGTACCAAGGTAGAAATGTAGAAATGTACATGGTCTGGAATCACAGAAAAGGCAGCTTTGCTGATGTGAACAGTAATCAGTACTGGACAGCAGGAGGCTAGAAGGTGCTCCCAACGGCTATCCTGGCATAGCCACCTAGCATCATCCCAGGATGGGACCACTAAGACTGTTTAGTTCACTGTGGACCAATCTTAGAATCAGAAATGGGCTCTCCAACCTCACTCCTGCCACACCTTCTTTCTTTCAGCTCTCACCACCTGTCCACATCAATATCCTGCATCAAGCACACGAACAGCCCGTGCGCTGACTGCTGCACAAGCTAAAATCACCAACCACAGACCACTTTTCCCTGCATTCAGCGCATCAGCATTCAGCACCATGGCCAGCGCCTGAGGCAGCAGAAGGGGTGGCCAGGAAAATATAATCATTCTCTCCATAGTTAGCCACGGGGCCTCTGATTCTTTCTCTTGTCTCTGATGTTTTCTCCCTAGGGTCCACTCAGGACCACTGTGTCTGGGTGACCAAAAAGACTGACTGTGTCATGCTAACATAGTCACAGATTAACCAGCAGAGGAAGAGAAGGTAAAGCACCCCATCCCTCCTCTTTATATATACACAGCTCCCTCCCCTCTCTAAGAAGCCAACTGTGTTTGACAACAACTGTACAAACTCCTCCTTCCCACCCTCTGCCATTTGGTGACTGAGAGAGCAGGCGCTGGAACTGAGCTGCCTGGATTAAGTTCCCCCACATAGCGGCTGTGTAACCTTGGGCAAGTTACATAACCTCCCTGAACTTCAGCTCCCTCATCTGCAAAATGGAGATGAGAACAGTATCAACCTCACTGGATCAGTGAGAACAAAAAATAGGTTATCTACACACCACTTAGCACAGTGCTAGGAACATAGAAAGTACTGCATAAATGGTTTTGTTGTTATTGTCACCCTCATTACCATTATCTGGCCACACTGTTGATTGAGCATACTCCTACCTCAGAGCCTTTTCCTTGGCTATCTCCTAGCTGAGAAGCTTTCTCCCCAAATATCCAGGTGGCTTACTTCTTCACTTCCTTGAGGTGATCAATGAGATCTTCCCTGGCCACACTCTATAAAATACCTCTCTCTGTTATGCCCTACCCCACTCCTGTTTTCTCTTTCTAAAATATATCATATTCTGATATACTAGATAGTATTTTTGTGTTTTTATTTTCTCTTTAGTCTTTTAGAATATAGGCTCCATGAGGACATGGATCTTGTTTACTTCTGTATCCCTAGAGCCATTAATCAGTACCTGGCAAGTTCAAAACTACTATTATAAATACATTATTATCATCAATGTGATTATTCAGAAATGTTTTTTTTCTATTTTACAAAAAAACAAACTGAGACATTAAAAGAATGTGCCCCACCTATAAAATATAAATCACTAGACATCAAGAGAAAAATGAATTAAGAACAAACCTTTTTTTTCACTACGTTTGTTTCACTAGGACATTTGTTTCACTGGGATAGCACCTAACCCAATGTAGTGTTCACATACAGGCTGAGAGGGAGGTCCCCATCGCTCCAGAAGAATCCTTGGGTAACAATTTTCATCTTCTGCACTCCCACCCAGAAGCCAGCCTGGGCCTCTGGGGAGACTGCTGAAGGCTTGCAAAGCTCTAAGGCTTCCCTGTCCTGGGAGGCATACTCCAGAACCCTGCCTCCCAGGGCACTTGGGTGGCTCAGTTCAGTCAGTTAAGCATTTGACTCTTGGTTTTAGGTCTGGTCATGATTCCAGAGTCATAAGATTGAGAGCTGTTATCAGACTCCACACCCTGGGTATGGATACTGCTTAAGATTTTCTCTTTCTGGGGCACGTGGGTGGTTCAGATGGTTAAATGGCTGCCTTCAGCTTAGGTCATGATCTCCAGGTCCTGGGATCAAGTTCCACATCAGGCTCCTTGCTCAATGGGGAGTCTGTTTCTCCCTCTGCCTCTCCCTATGCTTATACTGTCTCTATCTCTGTTTCTCTCTCTCTCTCAAATGATTTTATAAAACCTTATTTTAAAAAAAAATTTCTCTCTCCCTCTGCCCCCTCCCACTCCACTCCAAGCTACTGCATGCTCTCTCTCTCTCTCTCTCTCTCTCTCAAAAACAAAAAACAAACAAACAAACAAACAAAAACCACCAAAGGATAAAAAGAATCCTGCCTTCCATGGGCCTGCCTGGCTCTTCAGATCTTGACATGAGACCTGACTAAAGCTAGACAAGGCTCAGCATGGAGAAGGTTGTGCCTCCAGAGATCCAATATATTAAGGTTTATCTCAGCCTCTTCTACAGTAAACAGCATCTCCATGAACCATTCAGCCCATGAACCTTGTTGCTGCCCTTCTGCCCTCTGGAAAAGGACAGTGAATATGACACCCATGTCCCTCCCTCAGCCAGAAGTTTATCAACATGAAGGGCATACAGTATGGATCATTCCGAATTTCCTCAAAGGATTTTGCTTCTGAAATGCTCAGAATCTTAAATCTAACTTTTTTATGGAAGTTCTTATCTCAGAGCCAAGCTGAGAGAGAGATGCACACAACCTCCTCAAAAGGAGAAAAGCCTGACCTCAGGATGAGGTCATGTGAAAAGCCCCGTGCCATGACTGTCCTAGTGAAGAAGGTGCTCACTAGGGACAGAAAATCCAAATGTGGGCTGCTGAAGCCAACCCGAGAAGCTGGTTTTTCCAAACACTGAGTCTAGGAATGAGAGAAGTGACATCAAAACAGGACAAATTAGGAAATAGATGAGTGATAGGAAGTCCTAACTCTGCTCTGGGAGAGCTTTTAAAACCAAGCTAAATCTAGTAAACCTGAGTTCTGTGAGAAGCAGAAGACAGAGCCACAACACAGGTCCCTATTCCTAAGCCAGGCACAGAGGAGCACCTTCCACTAAGGAAGAAGTCAGAGGAGAACCATCACAGTCCAGAAGTCATGGGCTCCATCACAAAGAAGAATGACATGCTATGACTGGTCCAGCACCAACTCGAGAGTTAGTTCAGTCAGAATCTGGGGATGGATCCAGGAATGTGCATTTTAACATCCTGCCCAGATGATTCTCATGCACATTGAGTTTTGAAAGCGTTGCCATTAATTGTGCTGCTGAGGCAGAACAATTCAAATCACTCCAGCAAAACTTTTGTGAACACTTACAGGTTAGCTGACCTTCTTGGAATATGCAGTTTTGGGGGGTGAGGATGAATTAATTGTGTGGCCTCCTATCCATACGGTGGTAGGGAATAGGTCCAAGGGAATGCTGGATGCATCAGCGAGACGATTCATGGATTAGGGCAAAAGAAGAGAGAAACTGTTGCTTAGTCCAGCAGAGCTGCTTCCAGAGTTAGAAACTGGTAAGGTATCAAGCCTTGGGTTTTGCGCCACACTGGAGCCCATCCTCAGTGCAATGTGGGGGCAGCAGTTGGGGGAAAGGGAAAGGCCAGGTCACCCTGGGAAGTTGGGGCTGACTGACCCCCACGTCTCACCACATTCCTCACTTTCATATTTATCTCTTCCTTACTACTCAACTGTTTATAGAATCAGACACTGCATTATAGAATGCAGAAAGAATTTTAGGCCCCACCCAATACAGACATGTCCTTCATGTCTCTGTTGTCTTCTTCTCCCCCACTCAATGTGAGGACTGCACTGATTCATCCAAAAGAGGCATGAACCCATCTGCATTACTTAGCACCTGTTCAACAGTGTGAACCTGGTATATCCAAAGTCTGGCTACTTAAATGGCTAGCAGAACTGCCTCCAGTTCCCCAGAGAGCACTAAAAAGGCTTCCCCCAGAGAATAATGGAAGCATGTTCCCTCACACTACTTTGATGTCCTTCAATCATGCTTTCAAACTTGGCTACCCAAAAAGCACTAATACTAGAAATGGAGTCACTTGTGATTTGAGCTCATCACCTCTGACTACCCTCAGAAACCACATGTGTCAGAGAAAGTCACGGCTCCTCTGCTTGTTGGAGGGAGGGGCATGAAAAGGGAGTGGCCAAAGATCAAAGCCTAAAGTTTTCTTCAACCTTGGCCTTCATCATTGCAGATATGCCTGACATCCAAGTCATGTAATCTTCCTTTCATCAGAGCACCCATTCATCAAGAGCAGGGCCATGTCTGTTTAGGTCATCTTTGGATTCTTTGCAAATACTCAATGAAGGCTGCCTGGGTGGCTCAGTCGGATAAGCATCTGCCTTCAACTCAGGTCATGATTCCAGAATCCCAGGACGGAGTCCCGCATCAGGCTCCCTGCTCGGTGGAGAGTCTGCTTCTCCTTCTGATCCTCTCCCATCTCATGCTTTCTCTCTCTCTCTCTGATAAATAAATATTTAAAATCTTTAAAAAAAAAAGGGGGGGGTGCCTGGGTGGCTCAGTGGGTTAAAGCCTCTGCCTTTGGCTCGTGTCATGATTCCAGGGTCCTGGGATCGAGCCCCACATCAGGCTCTCTGCTCAGCGGGGAGCCTGCTTCCCCTTCTCTCTCTGCCTGCTTCTCTGCCTACTCGTGATCTCTGTCAAATAAATAAATAATAAAATCTCTTTTTTAAAAAAAGTCTTAAAAAAAAAAAAAAACCAGGGCCCCTGGATGACTCAGTGGGTTAAAGTCTCTGCCTTCAGCTCAGGTCATGATCTCAGGGTCCTGGGATTGAGCCCCACATCGGGCTCTCTGCTCAGCAGGGAGCCTGCTTCCCTTCCTCTCTCTCTGCCTGTGGTCTCTGCCAAACAAATAAATAAAATTCTAAAAATACATAAATAAATAAATAGTCAATGAAGACAATATGTAAGAACTAAGCTGCAGAACTTGGCAGTCAGGCTTGACAAAGAGTATAGAAGCCATAGCTTAGATCAATTTCCCACCTGTACTATGGAAGAAAAAGACTGGGTAGGGCGCCTGGGTGGCTCAGTGGGTTAAAGCCTCTGCCTTCAGCTCGGGTCATGATCTCAGGGTCCTGGGATCGAGCCCCGCATAGGGCTCTCTGCTCAGTGGGGAACCTGCTTCCCACTCTCTCTGCCTGCCTCTCTGCCTACTTGTGATCTCTCTCTCTCTGTCGAATAAATAAATAAAATATTAAAAAAAAAAAAAAGACTGGGCCACCACAGTTGCTTCAACTACTCTCACAGATATCAACCAGCACAGTCAGCAATTTAGCAACTACCATGAATAAGAACCATTTATCGACCGTGCTAAGTAGCCCTGGTGACAGAGGGTCTCTCAAAAGAGGCTTAAATTAAAGATCCTATTGAGTTAAGGAATTTCAATGAAGGAGCCATAGTTTGGGACTAGAAACTTAATTTGGCCATTACCATGCTGTAATCTCCTTGGCCTCTCCATCTGAATCTGGAAAATGAAGGGACTTGGCAGTGAGGATAAATGAAATCATGTCTTCACTACTATCAGAACCGTCTGGAGAGAGTATAGTATATACTCAAGGTTGTGTTGCCAAAGACATACTCAGGTGCCTTCTAAAGTTTAGAACTAATATTAACGGGAAACAGTTAACTATTTCATATCTCCAAAACTATGTCAAGCAGAATGTCCTAGCATTAAACTAATGGCCTATTCTCATCTTTCTCTGGACTTCAGCATTTGTATCGGCTTCCTGATGAGAAGAGACATTACTAAGTCAGTTGGACTCAAGGATGTAGACTGACTTCCCTATTTGGTAATGCTCACTTGTTTCACTCTCCCTCTCTCAATATCTCTCTCTCGCTCTCTCGCTCTCTCGCTCTCTCTCTCTCTCTCTCTCCCTTCTTCCTATCCCCTCTCCCCTGCCCTTCTCTAACAAGGTGATACTGGCCACACTTCAGCAGTTGTAGCCCACGCAGCCACAGCAGCAACAAGCAACAGCAGCCTCAACAGCAGAAAAGGCAGAGGTAAACAGAGCATCAGAGTTTTCCCTTCTCTTCATTTCAAGGAGTGAGAGACACAATGCCAAATGATGGGAAGGGGGCTGGCTGCTGTAGAATCTCAGCCCTCCTCCAGGAGCCTGGCACTGGGAATAGGAGTTGCCATGAATACACACACTAACAGGGCAACTTCCAGCTGGCACAGAGAGCAGTACCCTCAGCACTGTTGGGAGGAGCTTGGAAGGAGGGGGCCTGAGCCAGCTTCTGGCTAGAGCTGAGATGTAGCCATGGCAAGAGTGGGGGATCTCAAAGCCATAAGGTAGCACCATGGAGTTGGACCCAGTCTCTTACAAGGAAATCCATCTGTCCTTGAGGCTCAGGGAGGGGGAATCCTTTCTGAAGGTCACATGGTGATGGAAAGGAAAAGCCAAACTTTTCCAAAGGACCTGGGCTCTGCTTCAGAGAACTGAAAACAGAGACAGCGAGCAAATAAATACAAGTCACCAAAAGTAAACATATTCTCTCAGCTCTCTACGTCTTGCCAACCTGAGCAGTGCTTCTGGACAAAGCACCCAACCAATATTATATATCTCATAGTACATAACATTTGGATAATGTATAAGATTTGAAAGAGCCTTCTAGAAAAGGCTTTAAGTATTGGTAGTCGAGATTGCAGACTCCATTTCCCACCAAACCATCGTCTATAGGTGCAAGCCCCGACATCTCTTTGGACTTGGCTATTCCTCCATGCCTTTCCCTATAACATTCCTGAAACCCTGGGCTCCAGAGGAGGGATCCCAGCCACTCCCCTAACTCAAACCTAACCAAGACACCTTCTGCCCTTTCCCAGCAGGCACTGCTAGAAGATCTGAGAAGCAAGCACCCAGAGCAAGGTGCAGGAAGAACTCTGAGAGTGTCTGATAAACAAGCTGAGGAACTGAGGCAGGCAGGGGTTAACAGCGACTCCTGGAACCACACAGTCTGGGTTCAAGAAGTAGCTCCATTCTTACCTGCTCTGTACTTGTGCATGCATTATCTAACCTCTGCACCTTAACTTCCCCTTCCAGAAAACAAAGATGCTAACAGCAGCACTGATGCCCCGGCAAGGTTGAGTCACTCAGGTGAGAGTGCAGGGCAGTGCCTAGCAGGTGCCTGACCCCTAGAGACTATGGGGCAAAAAATAGTTCTATTTTTTCTACAACCATTCTTCCTATATACTTAGCAAATTTCCTAAAAAGAAATGTGCTTATGGGCCCACAACCCTCACTGATTTGGGGATCCCATTCTTTTACTGAAATGCCCCTTCTCCCTCTGGTTACCTCTTTTAAAGTCCTTGAATCCTAGGCCGGAGGGGCCCCCCGAGGTTCCCATAACCCCTGGGCCCCTTGGTGAAATCAGGCTCTAAGCAAAGCAGGCAGGAGAGGTGGGGGGACTCTCCTTTCCCTCACTCCTCCTTCCCCGCCCTCCAACTCTGGGCAGAGCAGGCATCTCCCTCCCTCAGGTCCCCGACACCTGTTGGGGTGAGTGCCAAGTCTTCTCCCACGCCTGCCCCTCCCTCCATCCTGGGATCCCCCTCCCGAGCAGTCCCTGCACCTGTATTTGTTAATCAAGCCGCAGAGGACGCAGTAATTGCCCAGCAGAAAACACGGGTGCAGATGTTAGGGAGCGCTGGGGCAAAAGCACTAAATGAGATTCTTGTTTTCCAAACAGAGCCCGAGATTTAATTACAGCCTTTCCAAGTGCTTATTAAAAACCCTTATTTTTTTCCTTATTGTTTTCCTGCATGGCGCATATTGAATCAGCCGCCGCTGTTGTCTTGTTTTTGGAGCGTTCATAAAAAGAACCGATGTGGAAAATTGCAAACACAGATTGTACCCAAACAATATCTTCTCCCTTTGCTTTTCTTTCTGGTCTTTCTTCCTGCTGAATAACAACATCGGGGGTTGTATTCTGTGCACATCCGGGCTCTTTCCCAACAGCCAAAGGGGGTCTTTTTGACACACAGGACTGCCTTTCCACCTGCCTGAGGAAAGAGTGTGGGGGTGACTGAGCTTCTGCTCTGAGGCCAGCAGGAGAAGCAACACACAGCCTGCAGGAAAGGCAAGGGGACAGGTGAGTGGGAGACCTGGAATCACAGAGCTCCAGAGCCAAGGGGGCTCTCTGCAGGTGCGGCCATTGTGTCCCCTGACAGCTCAGTCCCTGCAGGTAATGGGATGGATCCAAGACAAGGCCAGACCTCCTGCCCAGCTGGCCTGGAGAATTTCCCACTGACGTACACAGCCGCTCTTGCCACTGTGGGAGGGGCCCACACCCAGAAGGATCCATGGGCTCTTCTTTTTAGCTCATAAATTTCCACATCAGAAAAGGGGGTTGAACCCTCAATGCCTTCTCAAATGGAACATTCCATCCTGACGACCAACTGTGCTGCCCATAAGTCACATCACTGCCCCCAGGGGACCAGGACAGATATGGTGCCATCCAAGTGCTCAAAATTTTACTTGCCCACCTACCTCTGAATGATGCTGCCTCAAAAAACTGTTTCCCAGGCCTTGCTCAGGCCATTTCCATGAGACAAAGTCCTAGGGATGCACCAGGAGAAAGAGACTAAAGCTCTCTGGGTATCCCCAGGTCTCCAGTAGAGCTACCCTTCTACCCTCTCCTACTTTCCCCACTCACTGTCCCTATCACTGCCTCTTAGATGGAGGCCAGCTTCTGAAGGAGAGCTATCGCCTCACTCCAAGGCACCTCCCCTCCTCCCCCACTGCTCTACTGACAGGGATGGGGGTGGGCGTGCCCTTAGGACCAATGCAGAGGAGCAATGCAGGCATGGGGGATGTTCCTCAGTACACAATGTAGAAGACTCTGTCCCTTCCTTCTGTCCGCCATTGCTGGTACTCCACCAGCAGCAGCCAGCCTCCCGCCCTCCATTCGGGTCAGGACCCCAAGCTGCCACATCAGCACAGCAGGAAAGAGTAAGGAAACGGAGCCTGTTCCTCCACCCCTGCTCCAGGTCAGAACCCACTGAACTCAGACTCTGCCCAGGTCCCTCCCGGCAGAGGAGGGGCCCATCTGTGCTTCGATAATGGGGCTCAGGGCTCCGCCGTGTGCCTCCAGAGAACCCTTGATTTCCTCCTAAAGTTCCTCCTGAACTCCTTCATCCTCCAGATCCTATTTTTCAGCCTCACCTCAGGACAGGAGCTGGAGTAGACCCAGGGAAGAGAAGGCAACTGGCAGATTCCTTCACCACAGAGGATGGAGGCCACAAGGAGACCTCAACGGTCATCCGTACCCACTGCACGGCATGCAGTGGGGCACACAGGAGCCTGGGTGAAGTGTAGTAAAACCAAAAACTTTGGAAATCTGCTTCAGGGCTAAGATCCCCAGCCGAATCATGGAACCCCGGAACAAAAAGACTGTGCTAGACGCTCCAACTGAGTCTTAACTTCCTTTCTCCCTTCTAGCTCCAGGGCTTGCAAAGCTAAAAACTCCACCTCCCAGACAGTCTGGTAGCTCAGCTCAGGTTCTGCTGCTTTGATGCATTTCTGCCAGATTTGGAGAGTGGTGCCTCATAGGGACCATGTCTCTGCAAAGCTCAAACAAGCAGGGCCAGGCAGATGGTTGGACCCCAGGGTCCACAATCACATCACCAGCTTCAAGGATGTGGGGCAGCTGTGACAATGACAGCAGAGGCAATGACAATGACAGAAGCTGACCCTGCCCTTGACTTCATTCTTCTAGTTCTTCCAGCGATTTTGTGAAGTA
Source organism: Mustela nigripes (assembly GCF_022355385.1). Classification (NCBI taxonomy): domain Eukaryota; kingdom Metazoa; phylum Chordata; class Mammalia; order Carnivora; family Mustelidae; genus Mustela; species Mustela nigripes. The sequence goes on from NC_081560.1 coordinate 20,579,552, forward strand.
CTAATTCTCTGTATAAAATTCCTTTCTGCTTGAGGGGCACCTGGTTGGCTCAGTTGCTTAAGCGTCTGCCTTCGGCAAGGTCCTGGGATTGAGCCCAACTCCGGTGTCCCTGCTCAGCGGGGAGTCTGCTTCTCCCTCTCCCATTCCCTCCGCCTCTCCCCCTGCTCATTCTCTATCTCCCTGTCTCTATGTCTGTCTTAAATAAATAAAATCTTTTTTAAAAGTCCTTTCTGCTTGAAATACCTACAATGGTTTCTGTTTCCCGCCTCAAAAGCTGACACAGAGTCTCTAAAGGTCTTTGTATCCATTTTGCAGATGAAGCTCAGAGAAGTGAAGTGACTTCTCCAAGGCTCCACAGCACCTTAGAGACAGAACAGGCATGGGATTCAACCTTCTGGTCTAATTCAGAGTTCACGTCAGTGGCAGGTGAAGAGAAAAATGGCTGTCTCCTTCAAACTCCCGCTCCTTGCCCCGCCAAGGCCTGCCCCTGCAGCCCCCAGCAGTGGCGTGTGTTGCACATGCAGGCACGTCAGTACCCAAGCACAGCCGTATGTGTGCTGGCACACGTTAACGTGGCACATGCCGGGACTGAGGTGCTTTGTCCCTGCAGCCACCAAAGGCCCAAGTAGCTGAGCAGCAACCTTTGTGCTGCAGCTCCATTAAAGTTCTTTCGGGAACGAGCTTTCATTTCATGGACAATTCAGAATCTCCGCTCAGAGGAAATTGATGTTTTGCCAGGCATTTTCCCACTTGAGAGATGGTCAGAACTTACGGTAAGAACAGATAAAGACAATGTAAGTCAGCAGCCTGAACAACAAATAAAAAAGCTGAACCAATGAAAAAAGGCTCTGAAGGTGATGCAGCTAAAAAATGTGTCTTCCTCAGGAAACTGTTAACAGCCTGTCACCTGGGGCCACGGGGAGCGATCCACCAGCCAGAGTCAAACTCAGTCAGGGTTCACACAGACTGGTCCGAGGAGCTCTAGACATAGGCTTCCAGCTGGACTCTACTTGGACTTCAGAAAGTTGTGGCCAAGACCCTGGCTGGAACAGAGCTTCCTTCCAAGAATGGAAACTGGAAGGAAGAATGGAAACATCTAGGAGATGACGTGCCCACTGGAACGGCAAATGGGAAGGGTGTGTTGAAAAGGAGGGGGAATGGGAGGAGATCCCACCAGGGAGAAGCCCACTGTGACTCCCTCCCTCCTCCAGCTCTCCTTTTCTAAGATGGGCTATGTTAGAAGAATCGACCTGGGCTGCTTCGAGAAGATTCCTCAGCTCTATCAGCCCCTGAGGTTAGGGCAGGCCATCTCTCAGCCCAAAGGGTGCTCTCCTACTCCAGCCATCCCCTCTCCCTCTCCAGACCCCACAGCTCCTGGAGCCCCCGAGTCCTTTGTCTTCAAGGTCAATCTACAGACCAGATCCACCCAGGGGGACACTTTTGTCAGACTTTATCAAAATGAAACAATTATAATAAGGATAATGCAGGATGCACAACAGCACGTGCATGCGCGTGTGTGTGTGTGTGTGTGAGAGAGAGAGAGAGAGAGGTTGCCAACTGTCCTTTCAGAACAAACTTTTATTCTGAGATTATGAGAACAGTCCCCTTTTCAGATTAAAATATCCTTTCTTAGGGCATCTGTGTGGCTCAGTCAGTTAAGTATCTGACTCTTGATTTCAGCTCAGGTCATGATCTCAGAGTCGTGGGATCAAGCCCTGTGTAGGCTCCAAGCTGAGTGTGAGGCCTGCTTGAGATTCTCTCTCTCTCTCCCTCTCACTCTGCCCTTCCCTATCCTGCTCTTGCATGTTCTCTCTAAAGATAAATAAACAAATAAATAATTTTAAAAATTAAATATCTTTTCTTTTTTAGAGAAAGAGATTTATTTACTTATTTTAAAAAGAGAGAACACACAGGCAAGTGAGGGAGAGGAGCAGAGGGAGAGGAGAGAGAGAGAAGAGAGAGAGACCAGAGGAGGGGCAGAGGGAGAGGGAGCAAATCTCCGCAGTCCCCACCCCACCTCTAAGGATGGAGCCCCACACAGGGCTCCATCTCACAACCCTGAGATCATGACCTGAGCCAAAATCAAGAGCTAGACACTTAATCAACTGAGACACCCAGGTGTCCCTAAAATATCCTTTCTTTATTATCATTTTTTTAAGATTTTTTTAAAAAGTATTTGACAGACAGAGATCACAAGTAGGCAGAGAGGCAGGCAGAGAGAGAGAAAGAGGAGGAAGCAGGCTCCCTGCTGAGCAGAGCCTGATGTGGGGCTCGATCCCAGGACCCTTGGATCATGACCTGAGCTGAAGGCAGAGGCTTAACCCACTGAGCCACCCAGGCGCCCCTAAAATATCCTTTCTTTTGTGAATAGGTAATAATAGTAATGGTGGTTTTATTACGGTTGTTGTTTTATGGCCATGTTTCTATTCTCTTTTTTTTTTTCCTTCCAAATTTGTATTTAAATTCTGTTAGTTAATATGTAGTATAATATTGGTTTTAGGAGTAGAATTTAGTGATTCATCTTATATGGAACACCTAGTGCTCATCACAGCAAGTGCCCTCCTTAATACCCATCCTTTTCTTTTTTTAAATTCCCACTTGACAGGGGTACCTGGCTGGCTCAGTGTGTAGAGCAAGTTAATTCAAGCCCCATGTTGGGTGTAGAGTTTACTTAAAAAAAAAAAGAAAGAAAGAAAGAAAATCACTTGACAAAAGAACTCAGTTCCCTCATGTTAGTCCCCATCAGCAGGCTGGGTGGTTGGTTTTTACTTTTTCCTGGGACTGTGCAGTACAGAGACCACAACTCACCCCCATCTTTGTAAGACTGATGTAGAGGCCCAAGGGAGGTTCTACCTTCCCTCCCTTGAGGGGCTTGCCTCCAGCACCTTTCTCATAATGCAGCAGGGAGCCAGAATTGGGAGGCTACCGACCCCCAACCATCTTCTTAAGAAAATGAGGGGCACCTGAAGCCCCACCACACTCAGAGGGTCGCACCTTCGTGTCCACCTGTACCATCTCCTTCCAGACAGAAACCAACAGTTTTGACGCGGTTCATGTTAGTCATTGCCCCAAGGAAGCTTTAAATTCTTACAAAGGGCGAGCAGTGAGTGTGTGAGATAGCAGTGCCATCTCAAAACCAAGCCTGTCCTCTCTGAAGAAGGCTCTAGGCTCTGAGTCAGGCACCAGCCAGGCAGGTGGAACACGTGTATGCTTAGCCTCATCTTCGCCTCTGCCCAAGCTCCCCAATGCTGGTAGGGTTCCCTCTGCTCCCATCTGCCTCTACTTACCCCTGTGTGTAATTCAGATGCACAGTCAGCTAATGAGAGGACCATTCTGAGAACTGCTTCCTTCCTGGAACCACCAGTGCCCCCAGATAGCCCCAGACACCTCAACATTGACCCTGTCACATATAAGCTGCAGCCAGATCCCCAAAGGACTCCTCCCACACTGAACTCTCCATCACCCCAGAGCTCCAGACCCAGGCAACTCGGGGTTACAGGGATGGTTTCTCCACGTACAGCGCTCCCTGCTCAATTTTTCCCACCCTCTCTCTGCAGCCAACCACACTAGCACACTGCACATTCTTTTATGCTTCCCCACAGAGTGAATTATACTAGCAGGTATTCCAGGCCCAATTTTTTTTTTATGTGAAATGCATAATAACTTCTTTAATGTGTACTATTCTTATCCCCATTTGAGAGATAGGAAATAGGCACAGAGAAGTTAGGAAACTTGTCCAAGATCACACAGCTCATAGTTGGGAGAAACTGGGATTTGAACCCAGCAGTTTGGCTCAAGAGTGCATGCTCTCTCCTCTGTCCTTGACATATGATGAGCCCTCTGGGAGGCAGAAGCTTGGACAAAGGTAGGACTTGGGAAAGACAGAAATCAAAGACCCATTTCATGCCAAGGCCCATGCAGATCTAAGATGTCGAGACCTCTTAGATTCTCAGGGATGTGGAAGGACTAAGAAGCTCTACGAACGCTGCTAACCTGCTCTAGGAAGCCTGTGAGAGACCTCTCTCCACTCAGCACCCTCTTGTTGTCAGTAAGACTTCCAGGGGGATCCCAGGAAAACCTCTGCAGTCAATCGACAACTTTAGAGCAGATCTGGGCAGGATCCCCACCCCTCTCTCACTGGCAAAGCCACATTCTCAGACCCACCATAGCCTGCACTCTCCAGGGGACCCCCTAAGTATCTCTGAGGCCCATAGAGTTTAGGGGACCACAAAACAGCCTGGCCCGCAGCAAGCCTCTGTGCAAATCAGAAAACAGTGCTCACCCAAAAGTGAATAAAGTCCCATGAAACACCATTTGCTGAGCAAAATGCAGGCTGTGTTTCAACACTCTCTTGCTCACAAGCAGGTTCTCCTGTGCACAACCACATACTTATTTTGGGGAAGGACATTCCAGACAAAGAGAATAGCAAGAGAAAAGTCAGGCTACTGTGACAAACAGATGTGGGGAGACGGGGAAGCCAGAGGACCATGCAACTGTCAAGAAATGAGCAAGTCCTGCGAATGGATAAGGAAGATGTGGTCCATATATACTATGGAGTATTATGCCTCCATCAGAAAGGATGAATACCCAACTAGAAGAGATTGTGCTGAGTGAAATAAGTCAAGCAGAGAGAGTCAATTATCATATGGTTTCACTTACTTGTGGGGCATAAGGAATAACACGGAGGACATTGGGAGATGGAGAGGAGAAGGGAGTTGGGGGAAATTGGAGGGGGTGACAAACCATGAGAGACAATGGACTCTGAAAAACAAACTGAGGGTTTTGAAGGGGTGGGAAGTGGGAGGCTGGGTGGTAGGTATTATGGAGGGCACGTCTTGCATGGAGCACTGGGTGTATTGCATAAACAATTCCAGTACACTGAAAAGAAATTTTAAAAATTAAAAATTTTTTAAAAAAAGAAAGAAATGATCAAGTCCTGAACCAGGGTGGGTAAAGGAAGGGATAGGAAGGGGTCCGAATGTGGATGTACTTTTAAAGCAGACCTGGTGACTGGATGTGGAGAATTTAAAAAGGAGTCAAAGAAGACTCAATGATTTTTTGGCCCAAGCCATGGAGAGATGGACTTGCCATGTACTACGATGAGAAAATTGGAGGAGGAGCAGGTTTGGAATGGAAGATGCAGAATTAAAATTTGTCAGGGCCACTCTGGGATGCCTAGTAGATATCTAGCGGAGGTGTCGAAGAGCCAGCTGGATAAAAACACACACCTGATGCAGTGGAATGGTCCGCATAAAGCTGGCACATTCAGGAGACTAAATGGGGTCACCGAGGGAGTGAACACAGAGAGATAAGAGATCAAGAACCGAGCCATCAATGACTGGAGGTCCAAAAGATAAGGAGAAACCAAGCAGAGTTGGAAAAGGAGAAACCAACAAGGTAGGAGGTGTTAAGGATTTCAAACAGGAGAGAGTAGCCAGTGGTGCCCAGCTGCGGATCACTAAAAATGAGGACAGAGGACCGGCCATCGGACTTCACTAATGCCTCTGCCTTGAATGAGACCACTTCACTTCCCAGGTTCTCTTTTCTCCATTTGTCCAACAGGGATAGCCTAGTACCTATCTCATCAGGTGGCTGTGATGAGCTGCGAGGTTGAAAACAGAAAGTCCCTCCAAGTGCCTGTCACTGCGCCTGGCAATGGCAAATGATAGCTCCGAGTAAGTAGCACGAGATATTCAGCAAGTTCCTCTCCTCCTCTACTCTTCAAATGTCAAAAGGAAACCGAGGGAGGCGGCAGGTTCCTGTAGGCAAGGAGAAGAAAGCTGGAAGTATTTGGGGGATTCTAGCCACCACCTGCTTCTTTCTCCCAGGCTTTTAAACATTGGAAGCCTTCTCCCCAGGATGTCACCCAAGCCCTACAAGGGCCATGAGGACCAACAGGGGGACAAGGGAAGTATAACCCCAGAGAGAAGTCCAGCAATGCGCTGGAACTCACTAGCACTGCTAGAGCAGAGCAGAGTGGTGAATCAGAGCACAGGGAGGTTGGGGGTGGGAGGGATATGGAGGGAGGCGGGCAGGGAGGAAAGGCTTTCCTGGACGATAGGAGAAGACCTCACAGTGCTGAGGGCCCAGTATGTGCCATGATACTACCACTGGCCAGTACCGGGGTACTCCCATAACCTCCAGAGCCCCTCCCAGCAAACTCTCTCCTGGTCTCCAGTGACAATGACGCATCTGCTTATGATCTGCCTCCTGCCCGCCCACCCCAAACCCCTCCCACCGGGCACCTTCAGCATAGGTGGGGCAGGGCCCAGGCCCATTCTTTACAGTCTGGTGCACTTCCGGTTCCCATAGCTACCACACACCTCCTAGCAGGTCAGAACTGAGACCTGCCTACTCCCACGGCTGCCCAGCCTCACTCCCCAGCCTGACAGGTACATGTTGCTAGGCATACACAACTCCCTTTTCCTCTGCTCTGGGTTAAAGTGACGCAGAGTCCCAGGGGTCTCTTATCTGAGCCAAAGGCCTTAGCTCATCACAGCATTTTTGCCCCCATTACCTCCAATCTGCCAGGCCAAACCCAAACTTGCTCTGGGTTGCCATGGTAACTCATGTCACCATCACATGGGCCTTGACCCCTACGGCTAAGAGACTAGGATTTGTGCTTTCAGCTCTTTGGGATGCCCACCACTGAAGCCCCTAGACAGGCAGGACACCGAGCTGAAAGCACCTATGGAGCTGGTGCTGGCCCTGCTGGAAATTTTTTCAATAAAATATTCCTGCAATAAAAAATAAAAAATTAAAAAAATCCATGTAGACAAGTGAGAAACAAGACACTTTCCAAATTGCCTATTTTTCTCTGGTCCTGTCTGGCACCAGCCCAGTCTAGGCCACCAGCTTCTCTCACCCTGACCAGGCTAATGGCAGACAGGACCAGAAGAATGTGGGAGCAGCCTGTGATGGGTCACCCTGACTCCAGAAGAGGCCTGAATCCCTTCTCCAGCTACAACCATGGATCATTTTGTAACAGAAATGGCTTCTATCAGACCCCACCGAGTACTTTTTTCCTGCTGTTGAGTGTGCTCTGGCTGTCTGAGCCCTGCAGGGTGGGGAAAGGCGTAAGAGCTGTCCAACCACACCACGGCACACCTCCTCTTCCTGGGGAGGAATGAGCTCCAGCACCGCCCCCCCCACCCCATGCAGCCACTTCCAGTCTCTACAGCTGATTCCCTGGAGGCTACCTTCACCTTCCTCAGATTCAGGGACACATTTCCCACGGAGAGGGGAGGGAAAATCCATAGTACTCTCCCGCCACCAGGACTTAAACTCCATATTTCTGAAAATTATCTTGACGTCACCCTTGTCTGTTGCTTAAACAAACCGGGGATGGGGATGAAGGTGTGACAGTGGTTGGTGACAGGGCCTTCTGGAAGCTTCTGTAATGCGAATGGTGGGAGTACCTGTTATTTTCAGGTTTGAGGCCCTACCTGCAATTCTGCAAGCAGACACAACTGGAGAAGTGTCACTGGGCAAGCTCTCACACTGCGTCTCTGGAACTGAAGTCACCCGTGTAGAGGTGCCTTTCCATTTCCATGTCCTGTCGTTCAGTTGGTCAGTCAGTCACACATGGATTTCTCAGCTCTGTGTCCTGTGAGAGGCTCAGTGTTAGAGACACAGAAGTGAATGAAGACAATCATTCCTGTCTTCAAGGAGCAGAGAGTCAGATGAGAATGCAGACCAGCTAATCTACATGATAGGCCCTGAAGGGGAAAGATTAAGCGTGGGAGAGTGTGCAGGCACCCAGCTTAGCTGAGGAGGGGTGGGTATCGGGGAAGGCTCTCCAGACTAAGTGGTAACTAAGAGGGGCCCTGAAGGCTGAACAGGAATTAGCTAGACAAAGGGGATAAGCCAAGGGCACAGCACTTGCAAAGGCCCAGAGGACAGGGAAAAATACATGTGGGGAATTACAAGAACTTCAGAGCGGCTAGATCACACGAAGCAGGGCAGGGGTGAGGGTTAAGGGATAAAGGCATAACTAAGACCGGAAAGTTGGCCAGAGTCTGATTACGAAAGGCCTCGTCCCAGCGCAGGACCTTATCCTGAGGATAACAGACAGCGTATGGAGAGTGTCTAGCAGAGGCCGAGAAAACACTTTCTCCAGCTACAAAACAGGGCACGTTATGGGTGGAGAAGGGATTGTAGGGCCTCTCCTGGAGTCGGGGAGACCCAACAGGAGGCTGCTCCCACATTTTTCTGGTCCTGTTTGACATTAGCCTCGTCCAAGGGAGAGAAACTGGTAGCCTGGACTGGGCTGGTACCAGACAGAACCGGAGATAAGTGGGCAGATTTGAGAAACATCTTGTTTTATATTGGCTTACACTGTTCCTGGAAAACCAGCCAGGACCAGTACCACTGCAGCAGCATGCTCTGGGAGGGGGGCAGCGGGAACGCTGACTTGGGTGGGTGGTGGGATGAGGTGTATAAGCCAAGCTGTCTTTTATTCCCTAAAGGGGCTGGAAAGCCAATCTCTGTGTGAGACGGCATCAGGGGATGGGACAGGAGACTTGTCCTGGCTTCTCTGTAACCTACTCAGTTCAGATGGTTCAATAAGCCAGATCCATCAGGAAAGAAAATAATTTGTGTCTCATGTGGATCTGGAGAAATAAGGGCACTGGGGAGTATAACCATCGAGAAGTTCCTCCGAAGGCAGGGAGATGAGCTTTTAGGCTCCTGCTCTTCCTCTCTGCCCCATTGCTCTCCTCCCCCATGTTATTTTGATTATCAGTTATTAAGCATCTGGCTCAAAGTTCAGCACTAAGGTCAGTCACGCTAATGCTAAGTCAACACCAGTGCCATTTCCAGAATGGGCACAACATCCAGCCAGGGTGTTCTCTTCCATTGTTCATTAGAATGTGTGCTTTGGCCTCCTGAAGGCACAGCACACACTCGAATGCTAAACAAGGCAGACTGAGCCAGCGCACGTGGCACCCCCAACACTACTCGGCTTTGGACAAGAGCACCGCTCACAGCTCTGAATCTTGAAATTGCTGCCCAAGCTGCCTCCACAATAAGCCCCAATCCAAGAACAAAATCTCTTTCCTTTTTGGTTCCTAAAATGATGCGTTTTCCTCTTTCCCTTCCTCCCTGGTTCCTGTTTCCAGCTCCTTGGGTCGAACTATTTATGACGTCATGACCATTAACATTCCTCCCAGGATATCGTTAATAAATATGCTGAGGGGGGAAAGCGTCTGCTTGAATATTAAATATGAAATTTATAAGACATATAATCCTTCTAATTAAGTTAGATTAAGAGAATGGGAAAGGCAGTAGTAGCCACCAAAAAGCCCAAGGACCCGGCAGCAGGCTCAGCCATTTTAAATCCTAGGAGTTCTGTTCCTGCTCCCTGGGACATATAGCCCGACAGCAACTCTGGGGCCAGAGCCAGTCAGCCAGGCAGGCTCAGAAAAGATTCCTCTTCCACTTGATCCCCGCTCCCTGCAAACAGGCTGGACTCCAACGCTCGATGTCCAGCTAGAGAGATGGAACCTCCAGCATCTCGAGAAATCTGGGGAGCCTGGCCTTACAACCCCCACCCCAAAGGTGAGGTCTCCAGCCCAGAGCCACCCCCCACCCAGGATACTCATTCTCCAGGCTTCCTCCCCCACAGAGATCCCCAGGCGCCCTTGAGTTTCTGTACTTCTGCATTACAGCATTTCACGATGGTATTTGCCCAAAGCATTTTCACTGTTGTTAAGGTCTGCTCCTCCCTGGGCTGTTCGATATTCCTAAAGGGTCCCTCCCACAGTGCCCCTTCCCATCCGTCACACACACCTCCTGGGCCTGCCTGTGCTACCTACTGTTTGCCTGGAAAGAGTCGGGCCTGTGGTATCACTCTCATATTTACTCAACCCGTATTTTTTGAAGCCCCACTGTGTACCGAGTCGTCTTTCAAATTCTACAAGGAACACCAGAATAAAATAGGTCCTGCTCTCTGAGAGCCACCTGTCTACCGGCTGGCTTGAGAAAAAGGGGGACACATTAGAGCAGGACTATGATTCCCTGTGGGAGGGGTAGTGGGAGGAGCGCGGGAAAGAAACCTTCCAAAGCACAGGCGCAGTGCAGGGCCCTAACCAGGCACCAAGGTCTGGGGCCAAGGGTGCTGCTAAGGGACCGAGTGTGCTGAATGGACTGGAGCAGAGTCAGGAAGAATCAGGAAGAGGCTTCTCAGGGGCAGGCGAAGGTGGGTAGATGTGCTGCATAAACAAAGGGGACAGAGACATTTCAAAGGGTGTCAACCAGTGCAAAGAGAGAAACCTGAAACAGGTATGACACAATCACCCCCCTCAGGGGTAAGATTATGCTCCACCGTGGGAAGCCTTGTGGGGCCCCGTGGTGGGACACAGAGTCTTCCTTGTGGCCCTTCCAAGGGCATCAGTCACTGCTGGGGAAGAGACTCTGACTTTGTAAAGAAAAGCCTCTGCCTACCTGTGCCCTCCTCGGGCAGCTGCTTTCCCAGTAATCGATGGGAAGCGGCTGCTTGTGTATGCTAGCTTTCACTGGTAATGGGAGAGTAAACAGCCTCTGGCCCTTTCTGCAAAGGAGAAAAGCAGAAAGTGCTCTGAATTCCAAATGGAAAAACAGATCAAAAAAAGGGTGGGGCGTCCCTGACACAAAGGGCTGGGCAGAGGCCTCAGCTCCAAGGGACGGGGGACCCAGGAGGTCCTTTCTGCTCAACGCCAAGAGGGGGCAGGCGTCATCGAGGTGCAATGTTGCTATGCTCAGGGGAAAAAAAAAAAAAAAAAAAAACAGGGACCAGAGGAACTACTGTCCTCTTCGGGAGCAAGTGAGTGCAGGGAGAGCTCAGCGTGGGTTAAGACCTTGAAGCTGATAAAACCCAAAGAAAACAGAGTGCCCACAGGGCAAGCAGGATCTGGTCTCGGACTGGGCTGGCTTTGGGTAGCTGGAACAGTGCTCCAGGAGCTGAGGCTTCTCTGCACAAGACCTGCAGAATGACACCTATTTCTCATGAACATGTAATGCCCACCCAGAAGCAGACTGGGTGGAAAGTGAAATCAGCAGTATGATCACAGCAATGCTTTATAAATATGCATGAGATAAAAACTGGAAGGAAACACACCTAAGTATTTGCAGTGGTTATCTCTAGGTCATAGAATTGTGGGTGATTTTATGTATCTTCCCCATCAGCCCTCGCCTTTAATTACTTTATTACTCTTAAGAGTCTGTATGCTATAAATCCTTAAGCCTGCAGGCTCTTGTTGCATTTTCAATGACCAGTCTGAAAGCATGTTGTCGATAACTTCTTAGGAAAGAGTGAAGAAGAGACAGACATAGGCTGCAACCGCAGGAAGCAGCCCCAGACACGCAGGAGACAGGCGGCTGCAGGCTGGACACAGGGTCACCGGGTCAGTACCCTCAGAGCCAGGCCCAGGGCTATTCCTGAAGATTGCAGGTGGAGATCACGCCAAAAGAGGAAGGCTCTGCTGAGAACCGGGAGAAGCCAAGAAGGCTAAGAAAGGAAAGCATTGATCTCAGGAAATCCGCTAAAGGAGCTGATGCTGGTCTAGAAAGGGAATCTGATATATAGAGACGGGGAGCAGTGGGGTACAGGATTAAAGGCACAAGTGCAAGAGTGGGATGGGGGTGTGCCTCCACCTGGGAGGAGACACAGCAATTAGCCCCCAGGAAGGAAAGGGTGGGAAGGTCTGGGACAGAACTGAACCTTTCTCAGGTTCATCCGTCCAAACCGCGCTCATCTGAGCTGGGCTCCACCGGGAGCTGGCAGAGACACCCAAGGCCTTCTGGTATTTCCCCCTGTGTCTGCATCCATTATGTTTGCCGATGTTCTCGGGGAATTGGATTTTAGACTCCCAGGTGGGAAGGAACAGGGATAACAGGATTACAGCACTTCCTGTGCCTTTGACATACACACACAGAGACTCACAGCAGGGAGATGAGCTGTAGGAGCCGGCTCTGAGCAGCCTCAGGGTCCCCTGCCTCCAGAGCACCCCATGGGGCACAAGTGACCAGCCACTTTCCAAAGCTGTGGCCTCTGTGGTCATCCTGCAGGACTCCTGGGTCCTGTCAGTAGCCCCGCCCTCATCTTCTAGACCCCAAGAAGCATCTTCAAGGAACACCAGGGAGGCTGGGTGGGCGGATATGCCAGAGTTGTCCCTCACCACACACACCTTGTGACCTCAGGGCTGACTTGGCTTGCTTCAGTGGCATCCAAGCAGACAAGCCTGCCAACAGCCCACTTCAGTGTCAGAGACGGCATAGGTGGTATAAAGCTGTGCATTCATTCATCCTACAGATTTTTACGAAGTGTGGGCCACTGATGGAAAAGGTCACTGCCCTCACTGAGCTCACATTCTAGTGGGAGACAGAAAACACAAAATAAGCATAGACATGAACAAAATCTTATCTCCCCAACCTCTTAAGGATGGGGCGGCCCAGGGCTTGGTCCCTGGGCCTCTCCTCTCCTCCTGCCTCCTCTGTTTCTACCCACACTGGTGAGTGCCCTGGTGTCTTCCCTAAACCCAGACTTCTAGCCAAATGTCTACTTTTGGCCGGTTGGATATAAATTGCCACTTGGATATATATAAAATTATTTCAACTTAACATATTTAAAACAAAATTTTTTTTTAATTTTTTTATTAACATATAATGTATTATTAGCCCCAGGGGTACAGGTCTGTGAATCACCAGGTTTACACACTTCACAGCACTCACCATAGCACACACCCTCCCCAATGTCCATAACCCAATAAAACTAAATTCTTAATCCTCCCCTCCTCAACCCTAAATTTTCTCCCCCAATAAATCCCCCATCTCAATTCATAACAGTGCAATCCTTGCAGTTGCTGAGGCCTAAGACCTTGAAGTCACCCTTGACTACCTGCTTTTTCTCACACCCCAGATCCAACTTGCCAAGAAATCCCGCTGGCTCTACCTACAAAATGTAATCAAAATCCAGTCACTCCTCACTCCACCATGATTTGGACACCACCATCTTCTCTCACCTGGGTCAGTGTAGTGGACTCTGAAATGTTCTGCTTCCAGGCCTGCCCCTACAGTAGCTCTCAACCCAGCAGTGAGAAGGATCCTGTGTGGTGGCTGTCACACCTCGGGAACTGCCCAGAGTAAACAGTTACTTGCAGATGGCCAGGCAAACAGGGAGGGTCCAGGATCTAACACTAACCCCCATCTAATGAGGGCAAAGCAGGCCCTGGAGAATCTGCTGTTGCTTTAGGGACCAGCAGAAAAAGTTCCTTCCGGGGCGCCTGGGTGACTCAGTGGGTTAAAGACTCTGCCTTTGGCTCAGGTCATGATCCCAGGGCCCTAGGATCTAGCCCCTCATCGAGCTCTCTGCTCAGCAGGGAGCCTGCTTCCTTCACTCTCTCTGCCTGCCTCTCTGCCTTGTGATCTCCGTCTGTCAAATGAATAAATAAAATCTTTAGGGACACCTGGGTGGCTCAGTTGGTTAAGCAGCTGCCTTCGGCTCAGGTCATGATCCCAGCGTCCTGGGATCGAGTCCCACATTGGGATCCTTGCTCCGCAGGGAGCCTGCTTCTCCCTCTGACTCTGCCTTCCACTCTGACTGCCTGTGCTCGCTCTCGCTCGCTCTCTCTCTCACAAATAAATAAAATCTTAAAAAAAAAAATTAAAAAAATAAAAAATAAAATAAAATCTTTAAAAAAAAAAAAAAAAAAGAGTTCCTTCCAGAGGGCAAGCTCCATATCTCAGGGACACAACAATCTCTGGCATTAGTCAAATGACAGCAAATAGAAGAAATCCGAGGCAGGGATATTTTAGGGGAAAGGCCACAACATGGAGATACTTGCCGAAAAGGGTCTTAGACAAAATCACTAGCCCACCTGAGATTAGAGGTCCTAAGGAAATCCCCCACGTCTCTTTAATATTGACTTACTCCAACCCTAAATGGAACTAAGTCTCCCCTTCTGCCTCTGTCTCGAAGAGCCACAGTCAAAACCAAGACCAAAGACACTAAGGGGATGGGAAAAGATGTGATACCAGAAGAGGTAAAAAGACTGACGCCTGAAATCCTGACACTCATGGCTTAAGGACACAAGGGTCGGGGCTGCCTGGCTTTTCCTCTTAGATGGTCATCAGGAGGGGAGCCTGGGAAGCTCAGGGGGTTGGACAACTGGTTTTGACTTCAGCCCAGCTCATGTTCTCAGCATCATTGGATCAAGCCCCTGGACTCTGTGCTTGGTGTGGAGTCTGCTTGTCCCTTTCCCTCTGCTCCTCCCCCCGCTTGCTCTCTCTCAAATAAATAAAATCTTTAAAAAAAAAAAAAAAAGGATTGTCAGCAGAATCCCTTTTCCCATGTCCTACGTCCTACTCTCTAAGAAAACTAAAAAGAAACCAGGGTGGGGCCAAGAGAAAAGAGGCATGTGCAGGAAAGCTCAGGCTTAGACATAAGGGAACTGATTTGATCTCCTGAGACCTGGAGTGCTAAGAGCATTTAGGGCCAAATCCCTATCATAGTAGCCAATAATGCTTATTTGTGGGTTATATAATCGACATGTATCTCCCTACAGAACCTAGCAGGGAAGGCATAGTTTGATGTCTGGCTGGCTCCTCCCTGGAGCTACATCCAGTGCTTGAGGGATAAGGCCTGGCATGTTTGGCCTGTCTGCCTATCCAATTAGAAAACTGGACAATCGAGGATGGGTCTGTGGTCTCTTACTATCTGACAGTCAATGCCGCATCCATTTGCCTTGGTTTAAACGCCCCTCTGAAGCACCAAATGCAAATATACAGACATTATAAACCACAGCTCCCAGGAAGGAGTCTCTCTGTCTCTGAGCTAGAAGTAGCCTCTCCATGCTGGCTCCCAACCACCCACAGAGCAAACCCTGTGTCGCTCTGCTCCTACTCTCAGCTCTAAGGCTCACCCCCACCTTCCCTGCCACCCTACTACCCTCCACTTGCTGCTTCTTGAGCTGCCCAGAGCAACAGTGTGTGTGGTCAACACCATCTCATTCAGAGGCTGCCTTCAAATAGTCATCTCCTGAGCATCCTGGAGAGGACATGCTGATAGACAACTGTGTCTGGTGGCCACTTCCTCTGTTTTCTCTCCAACCCCCACCGTAGCTGCCCTGGAAATCTCTAAACTCCCACATTGGTGAGCAATTAATCAGCAAGGCCTAGCAAAGCCAGCTCAAGGACAAAGCCACACCTGCTTGGCCAGAGGTGAAAACACCATAGGAAGGGCAAGAAGTTACTGGAGTGGCCATTTCCCAAGGCCTACTGCACCCAGCCATGCCTTCCCTCTGGCCATGCAAATTCCTAAAGGTGCCCATTATTACTCACCCAGAAGACACTGCTCTTCTGACATACTCTCTGTGGATGTGTATTGTGTGTGTTTGTGTTTATGTGTTCCTGCACGTGGGCACACCAACAGGGCAGGGAGGATTGAGCCTGTTACCAATATTGTTTGATGGAATCATGCTGCATTGGGAGGCATCCAGTCTACAAACAACTGTAGAATAAAAATGTCCACATGAAACTTGGCCCAGAACGTAAGTCATCAAAATGGAAGGAAAAAGCCTTGCTAGCTGCAGGATTTTTATCCTCCATGCCAATATTTGTTTGAATGCAGAAAATCCTTAATACTCACAAAGTCAGAAGAAACTTTTCCTGAACAAAGATACTCTAATCAGCTGTCTGCTTGAGAACAATTTTTAGATTAGCTGGGACATTTTATTTATCATTGCTTAGAAATGAGTGCAGTCATGGGAGAATAGCAAATGATATGTTCTAGATAAACTTTCTATTTCTTTTTTTTTTTTTGACAATTATTGGGACTTTATATCAAGGCATGAGAAATATAAAAATAAATATGATAAGGTTCTTGCCTTCACTGTTTTCAATCTTCAAAAAGACTGGTCAGAACTTTTTTTTTTTTAAAGTATTCCAATCAAATATCAATCAGATATTGGATACCATGTATTCCCTAAAAATGAATTAATATCAATTTCCAGTAATACAGTAGATGACATAGCCAAAACATCTCCTGTTAACCAAAAGCTTAGAAATGCTGGATAGGGTGCCTGGGTGGCTCAGTGGGTTAAGCTGCTGCCTTCGGCTCAGGTCATGATCTCAGGGTCCTGGGATCGAGTCCTGAGTCGGGCTCTCTGCTCAGCAGGGAGCCTGCTTCCTCCTCTCTCTCTGCCTGCCTCTCTGCCTACTTGTGATCTCTCTCTGTCAAAGAAATAAATAAAATCTTTTTTTAAAAATGCTGGATAAAATAAAGCAAACATCCTTTAAATGCTTGCATGATCTCATAAGAAAGCAGTAAAATCTCTAGAGGCAAAATTAATAAATTAATTAATGAAAAAACAGAAAGAGGAAGCTGAAATCCAGAATGGTAAAGTAGTGCTAGGGCTGGGGCTGCCCCTGGAGCATTTACTGGTCTTGATTAAAGGCAAATAACAAAGTTTGGGTTTGAATAACCACATAAGGACAACAGACAAAGCTGGGGGCTTGGATGAAACGGGGAATAATTCATCTGAAGGCTATGATCTTTGTCTACGGTCAAAGGGAGGTGGCATGGAAGCCTATCTAGCAGGGCCTGAGACCCAGGTAGCCAAAAAATGTCTTCCTAAGAACATATAACCACAGATCTGCCCTCTACTATCTGCAGTCTCAGAACCTATTGACTAAGAAAGCCACACAGAAGTGGCCCCTTTGCAGTGCCCCAAGCACATGATAGAAATGAGTGCAAACCATCTCCAGAAAGATATGCTCTTCTATACATTGTACAGAATACCATTGTTAAACCCCACTATATAAAAGCTGGTCAGCCTAAATTACAAAACATGTGAGCAAACACAACAAAGCGAACAGGAGTCATCGAAAACAATAAACAGCAGAACGTGACCCAAGGGAGTTTTAGTTCATAGAATCACTTGATACAGACTATAAAATCAAAACCTCAAATCATTCATAATACAAAATAAAGAGTCAAAAACAAGAAAGGAACAAGGTAGTAAAAAGGAAAGGTGTAGAATTTCTATAAATAATTTATATAATCATTAAATTTTAAATCTCAATGAAGTCTACTAAGACTCAAAGAAATACCACAAATTAAAAAAAAATACATAAAAAACTTGCAACTTATTATCAGAAATAACCAACCACACAAGGGAGCAAAGCCCCATGACTAAAAACAAGCAGAAACAACAAGATGCAGAAGCAGACCTGCGAAGGCATCATATATTGAAATTATAGGGTTAGATTATAAAAGAAACACATAGCTTTAAATAAATAAAAGTCAAGCTTGGAAGAAAGTCTGCAGGATAACAGAAAACTATAATCCAAATGACCAAGCAGATCTGAAAAAGAACCAAAATGGGATTCTTATCTTATCTGGAATTAAGATAACGAGAATAAAAAAACTCAGTGGGTGGATTTAGCAGCAGTTTAGACAATCTAAAGAGAGAATTAGTAAAATAGATTTTTTAAAATAATGATTTTGTTTATTTATTTGACAGAAAGAAAGAGAGGACAAGCAGGGGGAGCAGCAGAGGGAGAGGGAGAAACAGGCTTTTTGCTGAGCAGTGGGCCTGATGTGGGACTCGATTCCAGCACCCTGGGATCAGACCTGAACCAAAGACAGACACTTAACTGATTGAGCCACCCAGGTGCCCTGAATGTTTCTAGTCTTAAATGCATATAGTAGGTAAGAAGACAGGATGGAAACTCTATAACCCCAAATCTGAAAGTCAAATAAAATGGACAGTTTTGTAGCAAAACTTATAAAAACTGACTCAAGAAAAATAGAATATAAACCAATCATTAAAGTAATCAAATCATTGCTTACTTTTGGGGAGTGGGTCTTTATAAGTATGTTCTCAAACCCTCAAAAAATAAATAATTTCAATCATACTCAGACTGGTTTAAAGAGAAAAAGGCATAAACTCATCAACTTTTGAGGCTTCCAAAATGCTGACTCTAAAACCAAGAAGGAAGGAAATATTTCCGGCCAAATTCATAAAAAATAGATGTAAAAATGTTAAATAAAATTTTAACTGAATCAAATAATGTTTAAAATCATAATATAATACAACCATGTAAGATTTTGTCTCTCAAACGCAACGAAAGTTCAATACTGGAATATCTACCAACATAATAAATGGCATTAAAAGAAGGTAGATAAACTACATAACCAACTCAATAGAGACAGAAAATCTTTTGATTAAAAAAGCATTAGGGGGCGCCTGGGTGGCTCAGTGGGTTAAGCCGCTGCCTTCGGCTCAGGTCATGATCTCAGGGTCCTGGGATCGAGTCCCGCATCGGGCTCTCTGCTCAGCAGGGAGCCTGCTTCCGTGTCTCTCTCTCTCTGCCTGCCTCTCCGACTACTTGTGATTTCTCTCTGTCAAATAAATAAATAACAGGAGAAAAAAAAAAAAAAAAAGCATTAGGGACTTCAAAAGTTTTATCAAACTGGAAATAGAAGGGATCTTCTTAATAGCCACCAAAAACTTTATCAAATTTTGTACTTAAGATGAAAAAGAAGGGGCTCCAGGGTGGGTTAGTGGGTTAAGCCTCTGCCTTCAGCTCAGGTCATGGTCTCAGGGTCCTGGGATCAAGCCCCGCATCAGGCTCTCTGCTCAGCAGGAAGCCTGCTACCCCCCCACCCCGCCTGCCTCTCTGCCTACTTGTGATCTCTCTCTCTGTGTCAAATAAATAAATAAAATCTTTTTAAAAAAATGAAAAAGAAGTATTTCTTTTTAAAAGCAGGAACAAGGTGGGCACCTGGGTGGCTCAGTGGGTTCAAGCCTCTGCCTTCAGCTCAGGTCATGATCCCAGAGTCCTGGGATCAAGTCCCGCATTAGGCTCTCTGCTCGCTGGGGAGCCTGTTTCCTCCTCTCTCTCTCTGCCTGCCTCTCTGCCTACTTGTGATCTCTGTCTGTCAATAAATAAATAAAATCTTTTTAAAAAATAAAATAAAATAAATAAAATCAGGAACAAGGTAAGAGCAGCACTTTCATTGCCTCTATTGACCATTTCATTAAAAGTATAAAACTGTAATTACTCACAAAAAATATGATTTCCATATAGAAGACCCAAAACTATTTTAAAATAATTAAGATTAATGAGAGAATTCAGCAAAGTTGTGAGATATAAAATTTTTATACAAAAATGAAGTATCCTAGGGGTGCCTGGCTGGCTGAGTCAGTAAAGCATGCAACTCTCGATCTTGGGTTTATGAGTTCAAGCCCCATGTTGGATGTAAAGATTACTTAAAACTAAAATCTTTAGGGGCACCTGGGTGGCTCAGTGGGTTAAGACTCTGCCTTCAGCTCAGGTCATGATCCCAGGGTCCTGGGATCGAGTCCCGCATCGGGCTCTCTGCCCAGCAGGGAGCCTGCTTTCCCCTCTCTCTCTGTCTGCCTCTCTGCCTACTTGTGATCCCTGTCTGTCAAATAAATAAATAAAAATCTTTTTTAAAAAATTTTAAATAAATTTTTAAAAATCTTTAAAAGAGAATGAATTATCGGGGTGGCTGGGTGGCTCAGTCAGTCAAGCATATGACTCTTGGTTTCAGCTCAGGTCACGATCTCAGGTCTTGAGACTGAGCCCACATCTGGCTCCCTGCTCAGCAGGGAGTCTGCTTCTCCCCCTCTCCCTCTGCCCCTCCTCTGGCTTGTACGCATGTGCACTCTCTCTCACTCTCAAACAAATACATAAACATTTTTTAAATGAATTATCCTATACATTGACATCAAATAGTCAGAATATTTAATTTCAAAAATACAACCTAGAATGGCAAATTAAACTATAAATGATCTAAGAATAAATGTAACAATAGGTACACAAGATTTTTATAGATAAATCATAAAACACTACTTAGTGCTATTACAGACGACCAAAAATTTTTGAAAAATATTTGATATTAAGTCCATAGTCAATTTTTAGTTAATTTTTGTACAGGTGTGAGTTTTAAGTCAAGGCTCTTTTCGTTTTTGTTTTGAGGGAGCTTTTTTGCCCATGGATATCCAATTGCCCAGCGCTATTTGTTGAGAAGACTATACTTCTTTCACTGAATTATTTTTGCACCACTGTCAAAAAATCAGTTGGCCATTCTTGTGTGGGGCACTTTCTTGGTTCTCTATTTTATTCCATAGATCTATATGCCTATCTCTCTACCAATACCACACTGCCTTGGTTACTAGAGCTATATCAATGAGTCTCAATATACACAAAACAGTTCAAAATTTAAAAATCAATCCATGTAATCCCTACATCAAAAAGCTAAAGAAGAAAAATCACATGATCATATAAGTTGATTCAGAAATGGCACTTGACAAATTCAATACCCATTTATGATTAAAAACTCTTGGAAAACTAGAAAAAGAAGGAAATTCCCTCAACTTGATAAAGGACATCCACAAATAAGATACAACTAACACCATACTTACTAGTGATGGATTTCCCTCTCAGAGCAAGAACAAAGCAAGTCTGTCCACTCTAACCACTATTCTTCAACATAATACTGGAAGTTTTAGCAATCATACTGTGGCAAGAAAAGACAAGACATACAGATTAGAAAGAAACTGAACTGTCCCTACTTGTGCATGACAGGAACATCTGGGCAGAAAATTCCAGAATCTGTAAAAGCAAAATCGAAATTCCTAAAACTAATAAGTAAGCCCAGCAAGGTCACAGGATTCAAGATCAACATTTAAAAAATCAACTATAAAAATACAATGCCACTCAAGAGTAAATGAAATGCTTAGATACAAATCTAAGAAAATATGTATAGGACTTACATGCTGAAAACTACAAAACACTAGTGAAAGAAATCAAAGATCTAATTAAGTGGAGACACACACTGTATTCATGGATTAGAACACTCAGGGTAATAAAGATGTCAATTCTCTCCAAATTGATGTAAAGGTATAATAAATTCCTAGCAAAATCCCAGCAAGAATTTTTGTCAATGTTTTACAACTTTAAAAAATTTCTGGGTCACCTGGCTGGCTCAGTCAGTAGAGCATGCAACTCTTGATCTCAGGGTTGTAAATTTGAGCCCAACTTGGGGTATAGAGATTACTTAATTTTTTTTTCAATTTTTTTTTAGGTCAACCAGTTTTTACAGATTTCAACTAAAAGAATGAATACCTGTGTGTATGTGTATGTGTGTAGGATTAGGCCTTAATTCAATTCTGTGAAATACAACCCATTGTTATGCTTGGCTATTCATGGCCATTCATTCCTCCTCAATTAAGTTCACTTTATATGAAATACAAAATATAAAACATAACCACACATGAAACAAAGACATGTATGGACCACTACATGTTATATCTTGTGTCCAGGCACACTTTCACTTTCCCTTTTCTTCCTTCACTCTCATCTGAGACCAACACAGGGAAAATATCTAATATTATATATAAATACCTAATAATCTAATATCTAGTATTTCTCTCCCTCACATCTGCATCTCAACATAACACTGAGCACAGACAAGGTCCTCAATAAACTCCAGAACTAACTCTTAATCTAGTCACTTTCCCACATCACTTTCCTGTTGGCCTCTGCCAAGCTAAAAAAAATCCAATATCCACTCAGTTTGTCTTAACTCCACACAGCATTCTCCCCATCCATTAATCTTGCCCATCCAAGAATGCCATTTATTCTTTTATCTTTGTCCACGTTGTTTTCTGCCTCTATGCTCCCACTGGCACACAGGTGTCCTGGTCTCATTATGGAACACTCATTAATATTCACCATGGGTACCCTGTGTGTGTCCTCTCTACCCATAGATGTGTCTAGCCTTCCATGAATATCGGCACTGAGAAAAGCACATTAAAAATTAGTGGTGAATCAACAGGGAGAATACAGAGCTCTGAGGTGGGACTCAGAGTAATGGGGCTGGGGGACAGCTGGAGTGGTTTGACTGTGATGTCATCACAAATCATTCTGATAGAAGATTCTATGTGAAAGCCAAATTCCATTAAGCAACTGCTCTTAGTGGTGCTTGGAATTTGGCTGGTTGATAACCCAAATATAACTCAGCGAACTTCACTGCTCATACTTCAATCCAGAGGTCTTGATGTTGGACCCCACTGAGTTCTCCAACTCTGCTCAATTCAGGGCAACTTGAAACACTCCAGACCATGTTCACATGATACTCATGGCTGAAACACTGGCTTCTGCTCCACTGCCAGTGGTAGATAGGATGAACTATAATTAATAAATCAAAGCACACCCTCTGTGTCCCAGGTGCCAAACCAAGCACACTGGCAAGTAAAGTGTCAAACCAGTTAAGGACTCTGCTCCTTAAGATCTTATCATCTACTGGAAGAAAAGAAAATCATCACTAAATAAACAACTGAGGACTCTTAAATAATGTACTGAGGTCTGTATTTGCAGGTAACTTAAAAGGGGAGTAATCACAACACGGAAAATTGCCCCTGTAAATTTCATGGACCAGGGCAAGATTTTTTTCTGGGTCTTGCAGGGTGGCTGGTGAGTGGATGGGTAGAAAGGAGAAAAGAAGGTGTCTGAAGCAGAAGGAACCTGCCAGCCCCACATAGAGAGGGAGCAGTCCAACTGGCTGCTGCACCCACATCCAGAATTACTTTGGGTTACCTGTCATCATGAATGGGAAGCACATAGAAATGAAGCCACCATAGTTGACCTACCTCACAAGTTCTCCCCAGAACTTGAAGGAACTCACCACTGATACTCCTGGAAAGCACACCTTAGTGAAAGAAATGTAGACTTGGCAGTAAGACCAACTCAAGTTCACTGCTTAGGTGACCTCAGGCAAGCTGCCTGTACTTTCTAAGCCTCCCTCCCTCTGCTCCAAATGGGACTAATAAAAGTACCAAACCCACAGGACTATTATGGAGAATAAAATAATACATGCATATTGCCTGGAACACAATTCACACTTCATAAAAAGTAACTCTTGTTATTATTTTACACAGTCAATATTCATGACAGTTTATCCACATAGTCACTCTTCATTCCTTCCTGCATCCTTGGGCTCCCATTTGGAATCCTTTTCCTTCTGTCCAAAGAATAATTTTAGTATTTCTTTCAGGGTAGGTCTGCTAGTGAAGAATTCTATCTGTGTTTGTGTGACTAAGATGCTTTATTTCACCTTAACTTTTTTTTCTCAAAGATTTATTCATTCTTTTTGAGAGAGAAAGAGAGAGTGTGTGCATGCACAGGAGTGGGGAGAGGAGCAGAGGGAGAGGAGAGCAAGAATCCCAAGCAGACTCCATACTGAGTGCAGAGCCCATTGTGGGCTCAATCTCAGGATCCTTGAGATCATGAGCTGAGAGAGTCAGACATCCAACCAAATGAGCCACCCAGGTGACCTCCCCTTAACTTCTGAAGGATATCTTCAATGGACATAGAATTCTAGATTAGCAAATATTTTCTTAAGGCGCTTTAAAGATATCACATTGTCTTCCAGCTGCCATAATTTCAGGTGAGAAGTCAGCTGTTAATCTTACTGCTGTTTGAAAGTAACATCCATTTTCTCCTCTTTGGCTGCCTCACAATTTTCTTCTCTTTATCTTCTGTTTCTGGCCATTTTACTATGATGAGCTTAGATATACAGTTTTCTTTGCATTTACTTTGCTTAAGGTTTATGGTTCTTCTTAGATGTCCTTGGGCCCTCAAATCTTGCCATATTCAGAAGTTGCTGAAGTTCAAGAGACAGACTAAAGGTTTTCCGACCTATTCATTTATACTTCTGAAAGACGGCAAGTTTTGACACTTCTTGGTGATAGCAAAGGTCTATGGTTCTTCTTGAAACTATAGTTTGTTTTCATCACTTTCAAAAAATTCTTGCTTATTGTTTCTCCCACTATTACTTCTGCCCCATTGTCTCTCTGATCTTTCTAGGATTCCCAATGCATATATGTTGGACCTCTTCATCATGCTCTTTCTATCTCTTCTACTCTTTTCTGAACTTCACATTTTTGTCTTTAGTCTGGATATTTCCTCACTTCAGATCACTATTCTCTTCATGTGTGTCAAATCAACTATTAAACCCATATTGTGTTGCATTTTTCAGTTCTAGAATTTTCCTCTTTTTTGCTTGTAGATTCCAGTTCTCTGCTGAAATGCTCTTTCTCTTTGAACTTCCTGAATATGTTAATTATTTATTTTAAAAATCCACTATGCTTGTCCTAGGATAAGTGTTTTGGGGGCATGTAGGTGGCTCAGTTGGTTAAGTGTCCAACTCTTGATTTCAGCTCAGGTCATGATATCAGGATCAGGAGATCAAGCCCTGTGTTGGGCTTTGTGCTGAGCATGAAGCCTGCTTAAGATTCTCTCTCTCTTCCTCTCCTTCTGCCTCTCCCCCTACCACACTCTCTCTCTAACAACAACAAAAAAGTATATATATATATACACATATATATATGAAGAATAAAGAAATATAAGTCTTTTATAGGTTGATTTCTATTATGGTTTTTTCCTCCATGGTGGTCCTGTTTCTTGAGATGACTCACATACCTGAAGCTTAATAATAGCACAATCATTTCCCAACTAGGCCCTTAACTCCACCCACTTCTCTGAATTTGGTTTTCTCCTTTTTTTAATATTTTATTTTTAAGTAATCTCTACACCCAATGTGGGGCTTGAACTCACAACCCCAAGATCAAAAGTCACATGCTCCACTAACAGCCAGCCAAGCACCCCTAAATTTAGTTTCCTTAACCTCTCCCTCCTTACCAAGTGACACTTTGATAGAATTCTAACAAGTTTATGTCCTAATCCTTTAAACATAGAATAACAGTGCTATACTTCTTTCCCCATAGTATCCAAAATGGTATCTGAGACCCTCATGAACCAATCTCAAATTTCCCACATTTCCCCTCATATAGCCTACAATCCAGCAAAGTAGAACCACTTGTTGCCCTATTGCACCCCAGACCACACTTCAGCATGGAAGGTACCCCTACTCTCATATTTACCTGCCCAAACTCTATTATCTAAGTCCCAGATTAAATGGCACCTTTCATAATTAAACCCTGAATCCTCAGGATTTGTATTAGTCTCACCTTTCTCTGAACTCCAAGAATCTTATTGGAATGTTATTTATGCCCAGGTCCTATTTCCACCACCAGCTCACTGAGGATGGTCAATGTTTCTGTCTTCCAAAGATCTATTCTCCTTTCTAGTGGCATAGTTACATGCTCAACTGATGTTCCCCTCAGGAGCCACCTCTCTTCACTCTCTGGTTAGGTGGTTCTAACAGAACCAACTCCTACTGCTGGCTCACAGAACCTACAGGCCTCAGCCAAGAAATCTGTATGGAATTTGGGGAATGGCTAAATTGGAAGGATGTCACACTATTTCATTTCTCTACCTACTCTTAGAGGAGAAACCTTGAAGGCTCTAGACAGATCTAGCCTTCTCCTCCTCTTTGACCTTTTTTCTGTGTTCTTCCCCACCTGTCTACTTCAGCCACACTGGCCGCTTTGATTCCTCAGACATGCCAGGCATAATTTCATCTTAATGCCTATACTCTATCTTCTCTCTCTGCCAGACCAACCTTCCCCCAGAAAGCCACTTGACTGACTCCAAATGGAGACCTAAAGGAGTCTGTGCAAATCTCACTTCTCAGCAACAGTTATCCTGACCCCGCTTTACTGCTGACACACACCACCTGCTCAGCATTCCTGATGCCTCTCTTTCCTTTTTCCAGATCACTTCTTTCTAATAGACTCTATAATTTGCTTATTCTTAGCTTTACCTACATTTACATGCAGTATATCTATACACACTGGAATCTCAGCAACCAGAGACAGGAATCTTTGCCCCTCACTGATATCTCTAAAGCCCTAGAACAGAGCCTGGCTCAGAGTAAGTGCTGCAGAAATACCCACTGACTGTTGCATCAACTTGGGATCAGTCCTCATTCTATGAGCAGCAAGCTTGCATCACACCCTCACTTGGGTACTTAGAAGATGCTGATGTTCAGGCAGGGGGAATGTCCTTTGAAAGTCCCAACTTCAGGGGCTGCTACAGCTATGTCTGCTTTCATGGGTGGGGACAACCCCTTGCTCTGCCACCACCATGCCTATCTTTTCACTTGAAGAGAAATTTTATTAATCAGGCAGAGAAATCAAGTCAGGGAGAAACAGACTTCAACTAAGCCCTGGGAAACTGAGATTGAGCTAGACAATCTAAGTAAAATGAATGTGTCAGTATCTAGTGAAATAAATCTGGGGGCCAGAGTAGATCAGAAGCTCCCTGTGGTTCAAATGGCCTCCTGATGTCAAAACTAAATGTTAACCAAAGATGTCATGCTTTTACACTTCACAGACTCTTTTTGTATACATTATTTCACATTATCTTCATAACAACTCTAAGAAAGCAGTCGTTCCCATCTTAGATGGTAAGGAACTGGTGCTCTGGGAAATGAAAAGATACCCCCAAAGCCATACAGCCATGTGGTGATGTTGGAAGTCAAATCTCATGACTCAGCACAGAAATGTTCCCACTGGGGTGTCTGAAGCCCAGAAGTACGTGGGTGTGTGCCTGGGGGGACCCGAAGCCACAGCACAGATATGGCTCCCCAGAGCACTGATTCCGTCCTGGGGTTCACAGAAATAAAAGATGTTGGCATCTGTGTAGTTCAGTCAGTTAAGTGTCTGCTTTTGACTTGAGTCATGATCTTAGGGTCCTAGGACCAAGCCCCTTGTCAGGCTCCCTGTTCAGCATGAAGTTTGCTCCTCCCTCTACCTCTCCCCCTCACCCCTGCTCCTGGTGTTTCTCTCTCGTTAATACTCTCTCTCTCAGGGCGCCTGGGTGGCTCAGTGGGTTAAGCTGCTGCCTTCGGCTCAGGGCATGATCTCAGGGTCCTGGGATCCAGTCCCGCATCGGGTTCTCTGCTCCACGGGGAGCCTGCTTCCTCCTCTCTCTCTGCCTGCCTCTCTGCCTGTTTGTGATCTCTCTGTGTCAAATGAATAAATAAAATCTTTAAAAAAAAAAAGTTCTTTAAAAAAAATACTCTCCCTCTCAGATAAATATAATCTTTTTAAAAAAAAAAAAAAAAAGAAAGAAAGGAAAGGTCTTATTCTTACATTAAAACAAACATGGGTTTTGTGTAAAGGACAATGCAAAATATTTGTATGAATTTTAAAAATTAAACAACACAAGTTTCCATATTTATAGAAGGCAGCTTAGAGCTCTGTAGCACCCTCCCCCAACCCTGCATAGCTCTTACACTAACCAGCTGTGCAGCCTTGGACAAGCTATTTACCTTCCCTAAGCCGAATTTGGGGATATGAAATGAAATAATATTGCTGTCCTCATAGACTTGCTGTTAAGAACATTAAATTAAGACACAGAGGGGTGCCTGGGTGGCTCAGTGGGTTAAAGCCTCTGTCTTCGGCTCAGGTCATGATCCTAGGGTCCTGGGATTGAGCCCCACATTGGGGGGTCTCTGCTCAGCAGGGAGCCTGCTTCCTCCCTTCTCTCTCTCTCTGCCTGCCTCTCTGCCTACTTGTGATCTGTCTGTCAAATAAATAAATAAAATCTTAAAAATAAATAAATAAAAATAAATAAATTCAGACAGATAAGAGAAGTCCTAAAAACAGACACTGACATAGGAAAAAAGAATGAAAACATTTTTTACTTATCATTATTATGATGCAATATTAAAAAAAAAAAAAAAACATACGGGAAGCAAGAAGCAATCATCCCATTAAGTCCCTAAACATGTCCAATGTAAGGTTTCACTTGAGACGCAAGAAGAGGAGAATATTTAGAGAATACAAATAACAAACATGATTGGGGGTAAAAAGCAAGATGCTTCAGAAAGGCTAAAGGAACCAATATTCTTTGAACTTGAGGAAGAAAGAGCTGAGAGACTTGGAACCTTCACAAAGTAAAGAGAAGGCTCAGCTATTGTCCACCTTCACCAGAGCAGCGAGGGGCACCACCCTGACCCTAGCTGGGGTGGGGCAGAGAGGGCTGGTTAGGCATCAGGGGTATCTGCATTGCTTTGGGGATCTTAGAACCAATGAGAGAGAAGTGGAGCCCATTTCCCTGGAGATTTCCCTGGAGAGCCTAGATACGGACACATGGATGAGGAGGAGCTGATCATGTAAGTGAAAAGCTTGCTCGTCAGTAGGGTAAAGTTTGATGCACCAGGAGTCCAAATTCCCATGTTGTCTTCTTCACTGACCCTGTCTGGCTGCCCTGTGGTCCAGTTTTACTTACTATATTGTGTTAAGCCATTTATGGCTCCAAAGGATACATGCTACCCCCAAGACATTATCGGTTCAGTCATTACGTCTTTAACACTAAACCTCCTTAAATGAACTCCTGCCAACCAGCGGAATACCCAGGAAAGGACACAGAACAGGTATGTTGTGAAACTGCAACACGAGAGAGGCAAAGGACCCCCTCGGAGGGACCTGGCAGCCCCGGAAGGAGCTCGGCTTGGAGCAGAGAGGGGCCAGGAGATAAACCTCATTTCCTCCCAAACCCTCCGCTCCACTCACCCTGCTTTCAGGAGGCTCTGTCTCCTCGGGGGAGCTCGAGGAAGGCACGGACTTTGCCTTGATGACTTTACTCGTGGGTCTAAGAGCTCGCGCACCCACCCCTATGTGGGCACACTCCCACACACACTGCTGGCCGCTCAAGGCGAGCTCTACCGCTGTAGCTGGGACCTCTAGGTCCCTGGAGCCTCTGTCTAGTCTACAAGGCTTCCGGTTTCAAATCTGGAGCACAAACACTCTCCGACACCATCCTGTCCTCTCCCATCCTGTCTGGAGGTAGGGACCCCTCCAGCCCCCAACTGTCCAGCATTTCTCCTTGTCTCATCCCCATGAAGGCCCCAACTGCCCTCCCCCCTGCCGCTGTCTCCTCGCCTCTCCGATCTCCCCATCCCTTCCCCACCAGATCTGGCCTGCCCATCCATGTGGTCCCCTTCCCTAGTCTGTCCTCCCTCCTACCCCGATCTGTCCATCTTCTCCCCCAGTATCTGTCACAACGCTTCTCCCTCGCACCTCTGCCTGGCTGTGTGCCCTTACTCATCCTCTGGCTCCATCCTCCTCACCGTTCTATCCCAAATCTGGAGCCACGCTGGGTTCTCACTGGGGGGAAGAGGAGCAAGACTATCCATGGGGCCTGGAACTGGACGTCAATCCCCCTCCCTAACATAAAAAAAAAGGGCAGATTACATCATGGCTCTTCAGTAAATACCAATAAACCAATGAGTGAATGAACGAATACTAACTGAATGAGTAATGTGGTAACAGTGACACTGGCAGGCGTGAGAGTGCAGAGGACACCGGACCCATCCAGAATCCCAGAATATTGGGCAGCACAGGGTATTTCTCAGGTGTGAGCCAACACTGTGGGAGATTCCTGCTTTCTGGGAAGAAGGGTCCTGCGAGAGAGAGATCATGCCATCACCCAGGGGAAGCCAGAGTGATTGCCAAGGCTCAGGACTTAGCTGGCTGTTGTTTCACATGGGGGAGAGAACAATGACCCTGAGGGAACAATGACATTCCATCTGCCTTAAAGTCCCCTGTGGCCTCAAAACTCCCTCTGGGCAAAACACAACAGAAACAGATACATGTTATTCTGTATTTTCTCAAGGGGCTGTAAGTCCCTAGGAACCCTGGGCCAAGTCCCTCGTGCTCAGTAAGTTCATCCTGCAGCTCGTCCTGCACTGTACGCAGATGCTGGGTGAGGGGGGTACCCGCTGGGTACAGAACCTGGCACCTGCCTTCGGTCTCAAGCTGGGGGCACTCAGGAATCTAGGGACGTGGGGGATGGCTGAGTGCAGGCAGGAGCTGGGCTTCCAGGAGCTGGACCAGCAGGGGGTCAGGGTTCCTACTAGGAGTGGAGGCTGAGGGCAAGAGTCTGGGCAAGGGTCCAGCCTCCAGGCAGGAGACCTGGCGCAGGTCTCCTGGGGTGGGTGCCCCTTTGCTGTTTGTATTACCTGAGCTCAGCAGGTGCCCTAGAGGGCCTGGCCAGGTGAGAACCCCCCCCCCAGCCTGCTCTCCACCCAACTGTCAGTGCCCATCTGAGCCACACCCAGGGACCCCCCTCTGAGGGGGAAGCTGGGTGTGTGCAAGCCGTCCCCAAGAGAGGCCTCAGCATTAGTCGGCATCATCCAGGACACCGTCCCCCTCCACCTGGGCTCCCTGGAGGAAATCCGCACTTAATGCCAGGCCTGGTCCAGGCGGCCCTGCCACATCAGGCCCTCGGTTAACCCATCACACGCAGCCCATTAAGACATCCACCTGCCTGCCGCACCCACACCAGCTCCCGGAGGTGGCCTTCAG